>NW_009199756.1:0-45212 GCF_000690835.1 Fulmarus glacialis | reverse complement strand
TCCCTACATGCCGCAGGATTTTAAAATAATTCTGGAATCATAGTCACATGCTGTATAATCCTTTTGCTCTATCAAACTCTTTTGATCTGTCAAACTCTTGGGCTTTCTAACAAGTAAACTATTTTTATCTAATATGCTATAATTACAGAGTGTTTGTTACTGAGCTTTAAAGAAGTGTGGCTTGCATTTTGAAGTCCCCCATGATATCTTAGCTGCAAAAGATTTTAGCAGCTGCCCTCTACAGGAAATTCAAATCCATAGGGCTAATGCTTTTCTTTTAATCTTACAGTTACCGAACAGCACCCATAAGAACAAGCAAACCAGGAACAATAAGCCCCTTCCATGACTGAGTTTCCCAAAAGTACTAGTCGGCTAGGATTCAAAAATCATACTTCGGCACTCTGAGCTCAGCAACAACCTCCCGAATTCAAAAAGCAAATGAGAAGGTGAGGAGTGAGCAAATGCAGCAGAGAGACAGTTTTCAACCTGGTTTGTCTTTTCTCATCTGTGCAGGAAAGCAGAGTAAAAATAAATTGTATCTAAATTTGTCTAAGCATTTGTGACAAGTTTCAGCCTGGAGGGTTCTAATGTTTATTGATCCCAGAGACTTTTAAAAGGCAACAGATGTAGCACAGATTAATAATATCAAGTAATAACATTTGCATTCTATGAAGGGTAATTACTAGAGTTCACAGCAATTAAGTGACATCTATTCTATTTCATTTCTGGATGCAACTCACTGTATTGGTTTTCATTGTGAACTCCGCTTATCCTTCCGTCTGGGAGGATTTGAAGATGAAACCCGATGCCCACGTTGCAGTAAAGCCTCCGCTGCCTCTTGATTCCTAGCAAATAGTCACTCTCCCAGTTCACATCTGACTTCTCCCCTGACATCCCAGCAATGGACCTGGACAACAGAGATTGCCATCCTCTTTCCAGCAATGTGCCATTAGTTCTGCTTACAGCTGGATGTGTTGAAGCAATCCCAGCTAGAAAACCCAGGAGAACGAAAGCAGGCAACGTCCGGTGAATGCTGGCTTCGCAGAACATAGTGATGAGGAGTCTTTGTGCAGTGGCCATCCGGTTCACCTCCTGGGCACGTGGTCAGAATTAATGGCCCTAAAAATACCGCCCTTCTTGTTTTTCTCCCTTCAGCATGGTGGCAGAGGCTTATTTTTGGAAAGCAAATAGAGATTGCTGACATGAAACTAAAGTCCGATAGCAGTTGGGTTGGAAGCAGAGACAGGCCAGCAGAACTCAAACTGGTGGGGACCATGTTTTGTAGATCCTGCTCTCTGGTGGGCAGCCTCAGTTATATTTGATTGACCCATCTTTATAGTGCAGAGGCTGTCCCTCCCCACATCATCACTCTGACATCAACAGCTTGCCAAAGGTAAGCCTGCTACGGCTGTAACACTAACCTGCCGTCCTCCCAGGCTGGCTGAGGTTTGATGAATGCTGTCACCCAAGACTGGAGGCAGGAGTGGGGTTTCATTGGCTGTTGAAAGCAAAGGAGTCAAATTGGTCGGGCAGTCGGAGGCCTCACAGGCGGCTTCCTTATTTAGAGAAGAAGGTGTAAAAACAGTTAGGGACCTCATCAGCGAGCAATGAAAACTTTGCAGTCACTTCCTTGGTGGCACGGTCACTGGGTGTACGTCAGGGCAGCTCAATATTTGGGGAGAATTGGCTTGAAGTGGCCATTGCTCTTTTTGTACAGACCCAGAAAATCCAAGGCACCTTTTACTGTAGCGGCCTACATGCTAACAGCTTGTCTATACCGCTAAAAGGAGTGCTCCTGGCTGGTTAACAGAGAGGTAAGCCATGTTAAAGGCAGAGGAAGCCCTGGGGCTTGCTCCTACTGTTTTTATGCAAGCACATTTCTGCTGCTTGCAGCAGCAATTCTGCTGAGCAGGGCGTGCAGGCTGGAGCATTGATCTTGCAGTTACACGTAGCTGGGGACATTGATATGTTCCTAAGTGTTCACGTTTTTCACTGATGTGACTTCCAAATGATCACATTTATTTGGGGAGGGTGTGTGCCTCTTGCAGGGGTGCAATTGTATTCGTGTTTGCGAGACAAAGGCTTAGGTAATGCATTAAAGAAGAGGAAAAAGGGAAATGGCTACACCTCCCTCCTGTTTCACTGTCTCTTTTCCTCAAGCCCAAATACTCGCTTTTCTTGTAATAATGTATGAGCATCTTAATTTTCCTCTCCTTCCATTTGCTTAGACTGTCTAACTTGTTTCCCTGCATTTTGCACTGATGCTGTTTCAGCTTCTTTGGAGCTGGACAGATTAGACTTTTATCTTAAGTTAATTTCATGGGACTTATTAACACATTCGTGGGATGAAAATGGCTGAGACTTATGCAAATATTTTCGCTCATATGTCTGTCACAGCACAGAACTTGCGTCGTCTATGTCATTTGAGATGACTGCACGTTAATGAGGAGAATACCTGGAAGAGTAATTGAACTGAGCACACCCGGCGTGACACAGTTTCACATTAACAGGGGTGTAATAGGAAGCCTTGGATACTGCAGACACTCAAGCAGGAGCACCGTGAGCGAAGGGGAGGTGATGGCAGCCCTGAGGCAGATGAGCAGTTAGATTCAGTGACGTATGAAATACTGATTATTCTCCTGAGAGAGGCTCAGCTATAAAAAGATTGGGAACCGCTGGACTAGACCCTGGCTTATGCCAGGTGGCATTTCAAAGACTCTCTGCCTTTGTTGAAGCAGCACTCAGAATATCTTCTGCCTTTTGCTCGCAATAAAAATCTTCAGACCCTTTTCTCTCCTGCCTTCTACTTCATCTCATGATTTTTCAGTTATGCAAAGTGCCTATATAATTTTTAGCAAGGAATAATATTAGTATTTTACACCCCCTCAGCATAGCTGCAGTCTTTATGAGAAGCCAGCATCGGTGGGAAACAGAGCCCAGGGTCACTGTTATAGGCATGGAGCATTGATTTCCCAGGTTGTCTTATGCTTCAGTTTGAGGACCTGCCCATTCCCAATGCACGTGACTCCGAGAAACATTGCCTAATCTCAGAGCCATCACTGTCTGTAAAATATGCACTGTAATATTTTCTTTCCAATTGATTTTTTTTTCCCCTAGAGAATGTTTCAAGTGTAATTTTGCAGTTTGTTCATGACCAGTGTCCTAGGAGGGAAATCAGAAGACAGCTGTCAATCAGCAGGCAAAGCAGTATTTGGTGGTTTCATGGGTTGAGGAAGGAGGGTGCAGAGCTGGCTTTCCATCATTGGCTTTTGATCACCTTTGCATCTTTGTGTCTCCTTTGTCAGGTTTCTCATAGCAAAGCCAAGGCATGGGCTAAAAGAGCTTCTCTAACTTGTGCTGGCACATCTGCCACTGCAGATTCCCAACAAGCTGTTCCGATGGTCCAAGTCAAAGGAACACTTTGTGGAATGCACCCTGTCACATCCTACTGCTGTCGATCCTAGAATGAATACTAGATGATAGTACAAAAAAAAATGGGGTAAATTCTGCCAAGTCTATGGGATGCATTGTTTTGGCTTTTAGCCAGCCCAGCTGGAAAGTGACTGCTGAGAGCTGTGGTGGGCCGGGGTAGCTAGACCAGGGGACAGCCTCCCACCTGCAGTTTCTTGCTGACAGCGTAATGCATGGAAAGGGTGGCCAGGTTGCTTGCTTGCAAAAAATAGGACTTCTCTTGCTTGATCTGGAAACCAAAATAAATAGCTAAAAATTTTGATTTCACTGGGACATCTGGCCCTCATAAGACCAAGAGTCTTTGGCCTAAGACCAAATGGTGTGCAGTTGGGAGATGAAGTGTATACTGTAGTCTTGTACTGCTCAGCAATTCTTCATTGGAGCTGAAATGAGTCTTGAATCATTCTGCAGTCTGATCTCTGGCCAGCAGGTTGCTGAGTTTCTGTATGTTAGCACAGTGGTCTGAAGATGAACTGCCATGTAAATTCTGGAGCTTCTGATTCAATTAGGCAAGCCTTGTCTCCTTTAAAAGATGTCTCATTCTGGTTAAACTTGTCCTCTTGGCCCATGAAGTAACTGTTTCCAGAAAACACACTGTAACCTTTTGATTTTCAAAGAGCATGTTGTCCTGGCTTCATGGGCCCAGGGAAATTTGGAAGGCATCAAGGGAGACCCAATAGCATTTGCAGTAAAATAAATCCTGTGAACTCCAAAATGGTAAAAATTTACTTCAGCAATCAACCTCTGCTTACTCAAAATCTTAAGACCCAGGATGACAGTGCTTACTGCCTAATTAAAGTAACAAGTTTTCGTTGTCAGTATTTTAGTACAATATTAAAATAACCCCCCTTTGGAACACAGCAGTACGGATCCACTTTCAGATAGTCTAGGAAAAGCCATGCAGCTGAGCAGTAACATGATACGGATGGAGAGCACGTCTTTCAAAAATGCATGATGACTTAGGGTCCTAAGGTCCATTTTCAAATCTCTTAAAAGTCTGTCCCTCTTTTAAGGCCTGGAAAGAGCAATCCCTCATTCAAACACAGAAGGACAGACTAAAATTGTTCACCTCACCTGTGTTGAAGACCCAGCTGGTAGTGGAACAGAGGAAAAGGGAGATTTCCAGGTGACAAATCTGACTGTTGTGGCAGGGCAAGTATTGCAGGCTCTGGATAACTCGCATAAAACTCTGTTAGCCCAAGTATGACCTTGGAGCCACATCAGACCATCTTCAGGCTAACAGGATTTGTTGGCCATCATGTAGAGATTTGTAACACAAATACTAGGACTATTATGAATGAAGTCCGATCACAGTATGAAAGCAGCAGAAAAAAACAATAGAGTAAGGTTTGCAAGGATGGCCTGGATTGATATCCAAGGACTCGACTGATAGCCATAAAACTGGTAAATACTGAGGAGTGTGTGGCTGGCATCAAGACTAGATTGGATTAGGGCCACAGCATAGATGATTAATCAGGAGAAGACCTGATCTCTGGTAGCAGGAGGATGACAAAAAGGGTTATAGCACACTGCATTTGTTATTCCTCTTCCAGTTATCCAACAGAGAGGCCAGATCTGTAGCCATACAGATACCCAAAATGAATAAAGACGACAATGGACAGCAACCTTGCCTAAGACTCTTGGAGGCTGAAGCAAGCTTCTGAAGCAAAAGTATCACCTCATTACAACTGCTGATTCCTAAAGCATATAAAAGACCTGTTCAAACCCAGTTTGTCATCACCAGTCAAAAGGAACCTAAGATAAGTAGTGAAGACTTAACAGGGGGCATTCCTCATCCTCCATGTCCACACAGGCCACTTAGGCACATGAATCTTGGTGCATGTGCATACACGGGTAAGAGAGTGGGTAAGTTAAACAACTTAGAAAGTAATTTAAAATAATTATCTTCCCATTCTGCCACAAGGGCTGTCACTGAGTTTTCACATGCTAATTTCCTACAGGCAGGCACAAATGACAGAACATATTCCTGCTATTTTTTTGGAGGGAAGAGGGGGAAAAAAAAGCTAGCTTGTTTGGAAAAAATCTTAGTTTACTGCTTATTCATGCTAAATTCATATTCCGAAAAGGGTAGGTCAAGCACAGATATATCAGAAATACCCATCTTTTTCTCCTGAGGAATTACCACAGAAGCTAGTTCATAGGGACACAGAGTAACTTTGCTGTGTTTGCACACAGACAGGGTTATGGGCAAATCTTGCTCTTGATGACATGACCACAAATTCCTTCTTGCAGCAGAGTTTTTCTCAATATACCATGACCTAACAGAGGAGAACTTGCATCCTTTATCTTTACCGTTTTCTGCACAAGATCTGTCCTAGGCTTATGCCTGTTTAAAGCTTGGCATAGAAACACAGAGGGAGGAAGCCTTCTGGGAAAGGAAATTGTGTTTCAACTTCTCTTCTATTCTAGGGTCTGGGAGAGGAAGGTATCCCACATAGCCTGCAGAAGCAGTTGGCGTTGAGTTGGAAGGGGAACAGCCAAAGATGCTGGTGATTACAGTGACTCCCCTGTGGAGCTCTTGCCAGTGCAGGCTGAAGGAGACTTGGAGATTTGGAGCTCTATGGAAGTGCAGAAAAATCCTTCTGTGGTGCAGAGCTTTCAGTGAGAGATGTATTTTAGTGCAGCTGACTTTCTGGTCCTTCTCCATCCGTGGCACAATAAAATCTCACCAAGAACAGTTCTGAGGTGGCCTTGTCTGCCTCCGAATATCTTAGAGAGGTTGAAATGACTGTCATAAGACAGAGTGGTGACTCCATGGCGAACTCGTGGGTTCCCAAGCTGGTGTTCTGCACACCAGCCCACACTGCCTCTCTCATCACCTCCTCAGCTGTTCCCACTCTGCAAGGACAGGCAGTTCGAGGGCAAAATGCTGAGCTTAAAAAAAAGATGTGACAGCCGCCAGCCCCCGCAGAGATCTGTTCAGTGTTATTTATTAGAACAGTGGAATGACACGGAACATGTTTAATTTGGTTTTAGTTTGTTACGTGTGCGGTTTTCTCATTACAGCAGGAACAGGGACACTGCAGGAACAGGGATGCTAAATGCCCCATTTAGCTAGCATTATTAATAGGAAAGCAAAAATAACTTGTTTTTGTTGTTGGTGATGATAAGGTTTTGTTCAAGAGGCCAACTGGCCAGATCTCTGGGTGATTCCTGACTGTGGAAGCCTTTCAGATGATTTGCTGTAATCCAGTATAGAAGGTTAAAGCCAATTTCTGCCATTTGCCAGGTAACTGTGTCTTCCTTGTGTTGTGTCCTATTAGCTCAGTTGAGGACTTTCTCTTGCATGTCAGTTCTTCACCTGTTGGTCTGGATCTGTCCTCAAATTTCAGAGGAGAAGTCTGAGTCCTGGGCCTTTTGTGCAGTCATCTGAACTCTTTCCTGGTTTTGTCAAGTTTTTTTCCTGCAGGGCGGGCAACACTGAGGGTCTAAAGCTTGTAATCCAGCTTTGATAGCTATTGTGATTTGCTGTTTGATTTCCATAGAAAGGATCCTGTCTCTGACATCTCCTCCTGTCCTCTTCCCCCACCCTCTTCTCATTCCCCCTGCTGTGCTGGTGGGGGAAGAGAAGGTAGGAAGATGCTGGGTGGATAGATACTGCATCCCTGAGTCCTGACCGCAGCTTGTAGACTAAGCCCCCTAGGGCTACCTAGATAGCAAGAGTTCAGGGACACAAGTCTCACCAGCCACGTCCCGAAAGCTGGGTCATGCTCTGAATACTTCGTGGAACCAGAGCAAGAAAAATAGATTCTCCAAATCCTTTATGTTTCTGAAATTAAATTGCTCCCTCTTTCTGCCCCTGTCATACCCATGGCAGGTTTCACAGACTCAGCCTTATCCTGCCCATTGCAGACATACCTTGTTTCTTCCTTGGGTGTTTCGTTTATTTGGTTTCAACATTGTTCTGCAATGTGCCCATCACGGTGTTGCATGTGCAAAAAGAGCAACCATGTAGTAACTCATACAGGGAGGAAATTTAGACTGTCAATGGTATTACTGAAGAACTCATCATGTCTTCTCCTGCCCTTCCCCATTAATCTTCTCTTTGATTCCTTAACTCCCTGAGTAACTAGTGAGTCAGAGTCACAGAAAGATTTACATTAGAAGGGACCTGGGGAGTTCATCAAGTCAACCTCCTGCTCCAAGCAGTGCTAACTCCAAAGCAAGAGCAGGTTGGCCAGTCAAATCCTAAACCTCATCAGGCAGCGGCAAGAACAGGGCTGCTCCACAAGGGAGGGCAAGCCAGCAGCTGAGGGTGACCACAGCGCGGGCAGGGGCAGTGCCTTCAGCCAGGGCACAGTCCCAGGTCCTCACCAGCACCCAAACTGGGTGAGCAGAGCAAGGGTGCTGATACTAAGAGGTCCCATTGACAGGCCACTGCACAGCACACAAAGGCAAGGTAATAAGTCATGTCCCAGGTCAAACCAGGAAACCCAAACAACAGCACAGGAGCCCTTGGCAACCAGACTGGGAGCAGGAACACCTATGTTGTAGCTTAGGCCAGGACTGAATGCGCAGCCCCAAGCTTAAAGGGAGCTCCTGGAGCAAAGGGCAGAGGGTGCAGTTTGGAGGGCATAAGTGGGGCTGTACGGAGCAATTACAGTCACCTGGTGCACTCAGGGCTCTGAAAAAGTATCCTCAAAGACAGGAGATTCCCTACCCTCTCTGGCTGCCCGTTCCAGCGCTGCACCACTCTTAAGGGTAAATGTTTTTTCCTTATAGAACTTTGTCCTTAAAATTGTCCAAAAGATTCGATGCTCTGCTTTCAGTCCCTGGGAGCATAATCATACAGCTGTCAGCTTGAACTTTTCAATGGCTCCCAAATGTCATTTTAGCTTAAAGATGGAGCTGGTGTTTTCCTTTCATCTTGCTCTTTATGTGAACCTCTATAAATAGGCAAGTGAGAGGGGGAAGGTAAGAGGGTTTTATTTCTTTGTTATTTAGTATAAATAATTGATTCCCAGGACTGATTAAAAGGCACCTGAGGTTAAACTGGATCTATAAGAGTAACAGTAGATTTTTCATTCCCTCTTTGAAAATGTGCATATAAAACTATATCCTATTGTCATCACCAGAGGTCTAGTAAAGCTGCAGGCTGCATTCTCAGAAAGCTACCTAGATGGGTGGCTAAAGCTCAGTTAGCCACCAGAAATTAATCCAGGGAGAAAATTCATTGTTCATTGGGGACATTTCAGAAGTGATCTACATTCTGGTCAGGTTTGCAGACTAAAGCAAACAGGATGGGTTTTCCTATACAAATACAGTAATTCAGGTTTTGTTCCTGTGGCTTGTTTTCTGAATAGGGGGAAGAGAACAGGGTAATTTTTAGCTCCTCAGCAGCAGGGCTAGTAATACAGCAAAGGGTGCTCAAGCTATGCCACAGCGTATTGAGGAACTCGAAATTTGTATCGACCTTAGAAAGGACCGGAATGCAAGACAGGTGAGCTGTTTAAGGCAATATAACTGATAAGACTTACTTAGTTCTGCAAAGAAAGATTAAGGGAAAAAGTCTGTCCAGGAAATGGAGAAAAAGGAAGAATAGCGAAACCACATCATTTTGAGACAGAAAGGTGATAATGTGATATTCAAAGATACCAAAAGAGACTGGAAGGAATTTTGCAGGCATATGTGTGGAAATTTATCTTGGAAACTGTGAGGAGCACATCAGATCTGCAGGGGCATACAGGAAAAAAATAGAAATGGTTAAAGTACAGAACAAACACTAAAAAATATTAGGAGAATAGACAGCTATTAAGTATTGTGGCTTACATCATCAAGGACCAAAGATATGTGGCAGGTGGCTGGGATCAACCAGCAAGCTGAACTTCTGGAGTCTGTGATCGTTGGCTCCTGTGGAACCTGGGACTGTTCACGCACTCAAAATTAAGTACATGCTGCTGCAGATTGCTGAACTGGCCTGACTTACAGCAGTAAAGATAGGCACATGTAGAAGTAGTTTTAAGATTAGAGCATTAAGGAGCAGAGGGTGTAAAATAAGCAGAGTTAGTGAACCCCCTTTTGGTATCAGTATCAGAGAAGAGGTGAAGGAGACAAGACAGCCAGTATCTCGGTGCAATAACAGGATTAGTAAAGAGATCATAAAAAGAAACATGGAAAAACTAAAATACGGAATTCAAAAAGTGGAACTGAACCATAATATGAGCTCTGGTCATTCTATGAGACCTGTACAGTTCCTGTGGAAAGCTGTTAGAGTTGCGCCCCATTGTCTTCTTCTGTGCTTGAAGAAGGGATACATTTATGACATACCCGCAGCATTCAAATTTTGTGAATTCTCCACAGAAGGATGACAGAATAATTTGCCTGATGATATCCAGGACCTTATTCAAAAGGCATCTTTCTGAGCCAAACGAAAATATTTTTTCTTTGCTAGGAGGCTAAAGCTCTAAAATGCTACAAACCTTCAGACTTTCCTTGAACATCTTCAATGTCCTGCAGCCCCCTGTGCATCCTAGTGGCTCTCCACTGGACTCGTTTCGATTTGTTGATCTCTCTCTTGTGCTGGGATGCCCAAACTGGACATAGCACACCAGATGTGGCCTCACCAGTGCCAGCTACAGGGAAATGATTGCTTCCTCTACGCTCAACCTCCTGGCTACCTTCTTGCTAATGCAGCCCAATGTGTGGTTGGCCTTCCTCACTAGAACTACTGGTTTAGGTTCAGCTTGCTCTCCACCAGGATCCCCAGCCTCTTCTGAAAGCAAAGCTACTCCCCCACCAGTCAGTGTCCAGCCTGTACTATTGCCTGGAATAATGTCTTCCCAGGGCCAGGGCTTTGCATTTGTTAATGCCAGACTGCATGCGAGTCTTGTCAACCCATTCCTCCAGCTTTTCAGGGTCCAGCTGGATGCCAGCCCTACCCTCATTGTACCAGCTTTTCCTACAATTTTTTGTTGCCAACTGCAAACTTGCTAAGTCAGTGAAAATAAACTAATCTGGTGCTAGTGATGGATTCTTCCTCAAATGCCTACTACATTTATGCAACATGTTGTTTCCACTCTCCAAATTATGATTTATTGTGATTTTGTACTATGTGGTCATTTCACATAGTACCCATAGTAAAAAACAACACAAAAAAAGGGGTTGGGTTTTTGCCAGAAAAGACCTCGTTCTTTAACCTCATATTTTTAAGACCCTCTTTTTAATCTGTGTAGGATTCTAGATGTTTTGCTACTAACCCATGACTGTACAATACAGTTAGACTGACTGAAGCTTCACCCCAAGGCACAACCCAAAGACAAGGTGAGGTCAGTAAACCCAGTTTTAATCTGGTTGATTATAGTCATCATTGGGTAATATTTTTAAAGCCTGCAAGTCCTATTTTCAGCAAGGAACCCACCTCTCTGTGTCAAAACATCTTCTGCTGCCAGTGCATCGAGGGGTCCTCAATACTAGTGCCATTTTTCACACTGGAGTCCGGGAGCTGTTGAAGAGCTGGCTGTGAGTAACTAGAACATCAGTGCTCTCTCTGCAAACATCATGCAGGTTTGCAAGTTTCTCTGGTTCAAGACTGCATCCTTCCTTGCCTTGAAATGATAATTTCTGATACTTACTCTGATATAAAAGTAGCAAATTTGAGCACTAAATAAACTCTTTGTATTTAAGGCTGCAGCCACCTTGTTATTTCTTCGTGAGGAACAGCAATGTATGGTATTTGTTGTGATGGCTTTTAACATATGGAAGATCAAGATCAGATTCCTAAAATATTCTGAAAACCAGTTTTAGCTTTAACAGTGACTGTGGTTAAATATAAAACCTAAGTAATTTGTTCTATTAAAAAGACAGAGTCTTATTTTTATCAAGTGATGTTATGAGGGCATATTCTAAATCAGCCAAAAGCTCTTGTAGCAATAAGAGCTTCACTTCTGCAATTTTTAACAGCCCAGTTAAGTTGGTGTGACTTCTTTGTGCATTTTGTTAGCACAGAATTCTTTCTCTGACACTGACCAGATCAGGCAGACTCTAGAAGATTAAACATTTGAAGAAGACACAGGCAAGGAAAATGCAAGAGCTGAATAATAACTTTGAGTTTATTTTTCACCTGCAAAGATGAGTCTCATTTGGACAGGGTCAGGTTGTGATGGGCATACAGGACTAAGAAGTAAAAACACACATTTCACATGCATGGGCCCAGTTTAAGATTACGTTGCTAATGACGATATGCAACTATTCCAAGCATCCTTTAACCAGAATGTGTATTCCATGCAGGATTAAAGAATAGTTTGTCTGATGCACACTAGACAGGCGGTATGGAGCAGGGTCAAGGCAAGCATGTAGCAGAGCTCTGAAATTTCCTTTTTGATCAAGCAAGTAGGGAGCATATGTTCGCAGCTGGAATGTGTGCTCAACTTACTTTAGTGGAGTTTCAGCACTGACCTTTTGCTGCATTCTTCCAGCAGCAGTAAAATGGTTCTGCTTAAGTAAACTGACATATACCACGTGCAAACCCAGCTGTCTTCTCCAGCCCACCATTTCTCCTACTGTTACAAAAAGCCTGAAGGCATGGGAATGCTGTAATTTAACGTGTAAAAAATAACCGCTCATGAAAATAATGTTGTGAAAAATAATGGTGCTCATGGCACAATAAAATCCACCTTGAGAAACCAGTTTAAATACTGGCCACAGGAGTGCATGTTAATGGGTCCTGGCTTGTTGTACTTTATTACTGTCTGGTTGACACAAACACAGGAGATTAAATTGAATCCTGTTGCCATCTCCAGCTTGACCCATCCTTACTTCTCTTTGGTTGCTTTGTGTTTGCCACCTTCGTTCTTATTCTGCTTTGTTTTTCTAAGTGTCTGGCAGGTCTGGCCTGTGTATGACTCCACTGTAAAAATTAAGATGGTTTGTGCAACAAGTAGGTGATCCAGCAGGCAGTTATTACTGGGTAGAATGCTTCTTTACAGAGCTACTTCTGATAGCAAGCTCTGCCATCGGTGCGAGCAGACCACAGGGAAACAGCCGGATTGTGCCCTTATAGTGTGGCATTGCACTGCATGGAGACCAAGGCTTTCCCAGGTGGTTTGTGATTCCAAGTACCCTTATTTATGAGATGCGTTAAACTTCAGACATGCGGGCTCAGCTTTCTGAAAGCGCTGAATATCCCCCATCTGAAAGTCAACCTGCTTAAGCTGCCTTAGTTTAGGTATTCAGAAATGAAGAGATTGCTTGGTGTTTGAACAGCCAGGAGAGAGCTTTCCTTTATGTGCGTGGCCTGAGCTTCCCAAAAGTCACAACTGAATCCATCTTTCCCCATAAAAATGCAGAAAATAATACACAAATTACATGGATCCAGCCTGTATTATATACAGCCTGCACTGCCACATTCTTGATGCCTTTTGCGGGGGGGAGGGGGAAGATGAAAACCCTGGGAATGGGAAGGGCAGTCAGAAAAGATTCAAAGGCTCTTTTTTTTTTAATCCTCTCATAGGAATTAGGGTGCTGGCTCCACTGCCCTGCTCAAATATATACCTCAGCCTTGATCGAGTTTTCTTCCCACTGCCATGACATCAGCTGAAAGATTATCACCTACTGCTGCTCGTTGCTGCTGCCTTTCACTCAAATGGAGGTAGGTCAGTTTAAACAGGGCAACCAAGGAACTCTTCTGACCCACCTGATTTTGCCTACAGAGGCTCAGGGAGCATTTTGGGGAGCGTCTCACCCAGTGGAGGTGGCAATCTTCAGCAGAGAGGGAGTCAGCCAGGGTGACCAGCTGCAGGCAGTTACCTTCTCAGTGGGCAGAGCTGCAGCCGAAGAACAAGGAGGGTCCAGAGCTCCTCCAGTTTCCCAGCCTCCCTAGGTAAAGCCCCCTTCCCACTCCCGACGCGTTCGCCCCCGCGCACATGCTCAGCACTGTAGCACTTCACTTGCCGCGAGCTGAATCCAGAGCCCACTCAGGCTCCCGGGCAGCAGCAGAGGAGCGTTAGTCACCAGGGATGACAGCAGCCAGCAGACTATGGAAGCACTCTCTACTGTAGTCGTAAGGGAATACTAAAGGGTGCCTGCAAAGGCCACCGGATTCGGGCCCTTCTTTCAGGTCTGGATTTGTAAGCCCAAACCCTTTTTTAAGGTTAGGCACCAAAGAGGAAGGAAGGTCAGCCTGCTTTTTTTCTGCCATGGCAGGGATGTCCTGTATTTGTATATATTTACCAGTACATAAGACTATATTGATCTCTTTGAAGCAGGAAACTCAGGTTACAGGCCCACTTTGGCCTGATGATGTTCAAATCCAGCTGTCTCCTGAGAATGGCTTGACCATCAAGGGAAAAGAGTGTGTTAAGAAGCCAGGCTTGGCTGGAATAAGAGATGAATGAGATACAAACCACCACTCTTAGCACATGTCCCAGAAGCCAGGGAACATGCTTGATGGGGCATGTGTCCTCACTGAATGGCAGACGTGTTACTGGTCTATCTGAAAGCCTTGTGTGAAGTTCAGTCCATACACTCAAAAAGACACCTAACCTGGGTTGGAAGCACTACTGAACACTGAGGCCATTGTGGATAGAAGTAGAATTAGGAATGACACCCTTGACTGTGAACTCAGCCACAAAGATAACTCCCTATTGTCATAAAATCTTATTAAAGAGGTACTTAGATATGAGCATAACTTTAAGACTGTGTACACTTGATATGTATGCAGTTAGACAAATACTTGTTTTCTGAATTAGTTCTGCAATGTTGTAATCTTAAGTAAATTGGTTCTCCACCTTGATTCTGCATTTTGTATATTCAGTGGGTCCGATTTATTTTAGCTGTGGGACAGATGAGCTGTAAGTTCTCCAACAGCACAAAAAGATGTCAGAGCTTTTGGGAGTTGGAGGATTCCAGAGTGCTGGGGGTTGCCAAATCCAGCCCAAATCCAGCTGAGGCTGCTGCAGCCCCAGCCACCCAGGTCCGGACAGTAGCAAGGCTGAGCATGTATTCTTAGTAGCCACACATATACACCATACATACATACATATCTACATAGCCAGTCCTACAGATCAACACAGGCAGACAACACAGCACTCAACCAAATGCAAACAGTGCCAATGGCCTCATCGTGGTATCTTCCCTGACTGATCGGGGTGAAAGCCCATTAGTGAAAAATATATGTATGTATGTATACATATACCTATACACACACATACACATATACATACACACATACATATATGCTATATGTATCCCTCCAGTAGCTGATGTGCTTTTAAACACTCATTCTATCCAGTAACTTCCCCCTATCTTCGATCTCCCCTGCTGTTGGCACTTGGACATACGAGCCCCTGAGTCCTGCAGACCTCCTCGCACACCTACGTGGACACACACATGCCCTATGCATCCCCCCTATAACTGGACTGAGATGTTGAGCGTCTCCAGCATCTGGCCCCTGGATCCCTGGCCTCCCCAGCGCCTTATGCACAGACGAACACAAACGGGTCTCCCCACTAGCCTTCCCAGGAGCTGACCCCCAGACTCCACGTCCCTCTGGTAGCTGACTCTTAGACCCCCTGGTTGCTTACGGCCACTGCAATACCTGGCTGGCAAGCCTATTATCCTTCTTGTGGGTAGTCCAGCATGATATTCACGAGCAAGTACACACACTGACACCCACACCCACACAATAGGCACGCTCTCCAGTCTCCCCAGTTGCTGGCCCCGCAGACTCACGGCCCCTTTTGACCCAGGGGTCCCTCACCAGTGGCTGGCACTCAGACCTCCATACACACAGGTGCACACAGAATAGAAAGCCCCTCACCCGGAAAACAGTCAGGAACGAGAGTTTAATAAGACAGGAGAGACTGCAGTGATCAGGTGCAGGGCATGGCCAGACGAGTGTACTGACCAGTAACCTGTTTACGTGCAACTGTCCCCTTTTCATCCCTTATCCCTCTGTTTGTCCACACTTGTTCCTCCCCAGTCCACCTTGATCCCTCCCTCCCCACCTCTGGTCCTTCCCCTAAACATCCCGTAATATGTCTTGTGCAATCCCCAAATGCTTTTTCCCCAGCAACTGTCCCCTTTTCATCCCTTATCCCTCTGTTTTTCCACACTTGTTCCTCCCCAGTCCACCTTGATCCCTCCCTCCCCACCTCTGGTCCTTCCCCTAAACATCCCGTAATATGTCTTGTGCAATCCCCAAATGCTTTTTCCCCAGCATGCCCTACTGAGTCCCACACCCCTGCAGGCAGTAACCCCCCCCAGTCTGTAAAGCGATGGGGAGAGAGCCTCGCCAGCTGACTCACCTGGTGGGTCTCACACTCAGACAGTGGGGCTGATTGTCCTCATCGATAAATACCTACTTACTGTAAAATAAATATGGGGAGAAGAAAAGCTAGAAAATGTTGTTGTCCGCTTTCAGCAAATTATTTCCCACTGTAAGCAAAAGTAAGATATACTGTTGTCTAAAGCGTGGTGTACACAGATAAAGAATCAACATGACTGAAAGCCCCTTCCTTTAAACTCTTTATATACGAATACCCTTAATGAGCTTTGCACATCCCAAAGACTTCTTAAAAATTAACACGGTCCCTTTAACTGCAATATAGGCGTGAGATCATGCTATCATAGAAATGTTGGTTGGGAGGGACCTCTGGAAGTCATCTAGTCTAACCTCGCACTTGAAGTGGGACTCTTGCCAACTCCAGAAAAGTTCAAGCCGCGGCTGACCTTCATGCCGTATTTCCAGCCATTGAGAGATATCCATCTAACTTAACATATGATGATTACTATAGGGCTAAGAATAATTCTCTGACTAGGGTGATCTTTTGAATACACTGGATGGTATCTGATTCAATTTATTGCAAAGACCTTTTGCAATGGATTTTTCTCTTTCTTTCTTTGTGTCTCTCTTTCTATTTTTTTTTTAACTGCAAGTTAAATGTTCAGAGCTTTCCCTTTTTCTGCAGGGGACCAGATCTTATGAAAACATAAGCACCTGAACAGTGTTACTGATGTGAATGAAATGTGTAAGGGTCTATTAATTTGTTTCCTTTTACACGACCTACACTTATACGCTGCTAACAAGGGGGCTTTGGGAAGTATATGTTTGCATGGTGAGCAGCTGTATATATTATTACTGGAAAACCATCTGCCCACTGGTGGCTTAAGTATATTATGACACTTATCCAGCACTCTTGTACTGTGTATCTCAATTTTGCAAGGGTGAATTTCATAACCCATGTTTTCAAATGAAGTAGTTGAAAGGGGATATCTTGGCTAAAGATGCCATGAGGCATTGGTGACACCAAGGAAGTGAGTCTTGTTCTTCTGATGCCCAGTCTGGATTTTGAGCCTTTAAATCTGGCTGCTAGACAATCTTTTATTTAAAAGACTTGCAAAGATTTGATGTCTTGCATATTTTTATTCTTATTTAAGCATTACATACTGCTAGAGATATGCTGGGAAGTGAAATCTTGGGCCCACTGCAGCCAATAGCAAAACTCCCACAAAGTTCAGTAGGGCCAGTATTTAACATTACTTTGTTGTAAAAAGCCATGAATTTGGCTTAGGCATGCAACTGAGTGGAGAAGACTGACTGTAAAGTCAGCCTGTAAAATGGCATCCAGCACAGATTCGTCACATGAAGGTTTTGTGCTTTAGCTTTTCAAATTCTGTAGTTTCAGTGTAAACAGCCTTAATGGTGCTCTTTACAGAGCAAAGAAATTTAAACAGATGGGCAGAGATCTTCTAGGAAATGTCTGGAAAGATTAATCTCTGGCTTCATCACTTAATGCATCACATTAAGTAAAAGTTACCTGAAAGTATTCTCTTAGCGTTGGTTTGAGTCATCCTCTTGAACGTAGTATTTTATTTTTACCTGCATTACTCAGTTGATCAGTGGAGAATTTTCTTGTCTTCACTATGTTTTTCTATTTTTTTGAGGGGGAAAAGCCTGTTAAATTCCCCTAGACAGTATTTTACTTTTGTGAGAATTAAGACAGGCTCATGACCTGAGCTGTAGTTAATCTGATAGCTCAGAGAGAACGGTCATGGCAGAACAACTGAGCCATTCCAGCTGAAATTCTGCTGTTTTCAGGGGGAGAGAGAGTGGCTGCTTACATGCATTGGTCTGACTGGAAGACCCTTGCAATGGTCTTTTTTCTGGTATGGGACTGCAATTATAAGTAATTAGCTTCAATTGACCTGTGGGTGCTGGTATTTTCTTCTGAGGCCTTATCAGAGTTTGGGCATGTTACTTACCCCACCGCAGACCATGATGGTGTGAACATCCATGATTGCTGGTGCTTTTGGCTACAGAGGCATAAAAGATCAAGGTTGTGAGGAAAGTCTGGCCAGACCGAAATCCATTTAATAATAAAGGGATCAAATCTCCTAGGATTTGATCCGGGGATCTCCAGTGCTCTCGAGTCACTGGCTTTTCATTTTCACTAATTCCAGTAGCGTTTGAGTTAGGACTTGGGTGTCCTGGAGTGTGTAATGGGCTCTGTTCTCACAGAACTTGTTGTCCTGCAAATAGTGAATGAAACGTTAAAAACAACCAACCAACCAACACAAAAGCAATAAGCAAGCTTCCTTTCTGCTCAGGGTGCCTGTGGTGGGGTTGACGCAAACCTAAGGCTGGAAAGAAAGCTACGGGAACGAGGAGTGGCCTCTGTGTTTCACAGGGAGGAAGGTTGCTCCCATCTCTGCGTGACAGAACATCCCGTCCACTGTCCAGGTGATTTTTAACACCCAGGTGATTTTAAATTATTTTAACTTTTCTGTATCCTGATAATGTTCCCAGTCAGTAAAGTTTTCCTGATCAATTACATTTGATCTCTTCATAATTTATCCTACCATAATCGGGCCTACATTTTGTAGTTTTAGTGCTAACAACAAAAACTCTCCAAGCCTGCTGCCTGTCTTCTGTGCGACTGTCATATATCATATATCATATATCATTCAATCACTTAAGTCCTTCAATTTTTAAATCAACTTAGTAGAATAAATTTTTCGATCCAATGACAGGACTTTTCAAAGGACTAGATAATTTGAAAGACAGGGAGTTTGACTTTCCTGCATGTTGGGTACTTCAGAGTGAGGCAGCTAATTCCCATTAAGGCTACGGTAATCAGAACATAAAGCTTTGCCTTCTGTACTGCCGTGGTCACTCGTGTGCCATGTGCCATGGGCTGAACATCCAGAGTTTTTATGCCACTCATGTTGAGTGCTACATCCATCACTCAGCTTTGCCTGCACATTGTCATCTCTGTTGTGACTCATGATAACTGCCAGCTACCAAGTGATTCAGAAACACAACAAATAGGAAATGTGTTATGGGGCAACTCTGCCTTCCTTGAGGAGTACAGAGAGCGTCCATTAAAGGCAGAACCGAAGAAGCAGTGGCCCAATCGGCACAGCAAATTCCATCTACCGAAACAGCAGAAACTGGCACTAGTAAAAGCATCTGCACCAAGGAAAGCATGATATCCTTCATTGTTAGGCAGCACTTCCCTGAATTATTTTGAAGGTTTAGAAATCAAGTGAACCTCAGAAAGATGCAGCAATTGCCAACAACGTATTTTTATCTGCAGTTCATATTTCTTAACAGGAAGGCTCCATAAACAGAGCTGAGCAGGACTAGCTATCAACACATGAGTGGTGTGTACCGTTTTGCATGTAGTAACATCAGCTTGCAAGACTTGCCCATAATTTATGGACTGCTTGAAAGAAAGAACCACTTCCATGGGCAGGGAGAATTGCCTGAAATGGCTAAAAACATATCCAAGATAACAACTGGTGGTCAGGCAGCGGTTTCCAAACAACTACTCAACAGAAGCACTCACATCCTCTTGTGTAGCTGGTCAAGCTTGAGGCCAAGCTCCTGTCGCTGACCCACTGCAATTTCCACCTTTTATTGGTGAGCGAGGAAAGATTCATTTCTCAAAAAAGGAGGCTTGGCTGGCTTGCACTGGTAGGATTTCCGCTGCGGAAATAGGCATGCAGAAGACTGATAACGTGGATGCTGCACACACGAGGAGTGGCGGAAGGAAGCAGGCCCCTGTTTGTGGAGCGATGCTATTTCTGCCGGGATTTAAAAGTGTTCTTTGGAACACAGTTGAAACTGTCACTATAAATGACTTGCATGAGTGAGTACAGAGCATTTTGGAGGATTGTAATTTATGCCGGGCAGGAGCTGTTATGGTTCAGTTTAAGGCACTTAAAATAAGACTTTTGGGAGACAACCAAACCAGCTTCAACTCTGGTGACTTCCCAGTTCAAGACACTCCTAAATTTATATGTACAGGGTCTGTTCCTGCATGGAGACAAGGGCCTTGAACTCCTGTTGAAACCACTAGGTCTCAAAGATGCTCTGATGATATTTGGCACTGTTATAAATGAACCAATGCCCATTAGGAAAGAGCTGACAATGTCATGCAGCATATGGCTCTCTATACCTCTTATCCAAACCTGAATTAATTTAACTAAAGGATTTCTTCCCCAAAGGTTTTGTCTTTCGCAGAAACTATGTCTTGAAGAGATGGAGAGTTTTTCTCCATGGCATGCTCCTTAGTGCAGATTTAAAACTGATCAACATATTAAGCCAACTGGGAACAAACCACGTCTGTCTGGATCCAGATGGTCGTGCATGTGCTTCCCAAAGATGGAACAGCAGGAGGGAGAAATCAATCCGTTTCAGCTGAGCAATCAGAAAGGCAGACATGAAGCCCTGTCTTGCCATCTCCCAGGCAGCTTAAGAGTACTGTATAACACAAAGGCATAGCTGTATCCTCCTGTCATTTTGTAAATTACACAGTGGAAATCTCTCCATTCTCAGAGAAATTTTTGTATATTATGAGACTGATATCTAAGTTTTTAGAAATATTGCTTCTCTTATTCTTACATATTTTTCTTTGCTCAGTTTTATCCCTGTTAGTTAAGTTAAACCCCTTGGAACATGCAACACAAACCCGCCTCCTCTTTAATCTTTGCACCCTTTAAATACTTACAGATGGTTTTCATATTCCCCTTCAGTTGTCATTTAGCCAGTGTTACTCTGTATCTCTTCAAACTTAGCACCCTTGGAAGGGCACACAAGGCTAAATTCTGCTCTCAGTTACATCTGTGTAATTTTGGAGTAAGTCAGTGAACTTTAGTAGACTTTGAATTCACACCAGCAAAATGCAGAGCAAAAGGTGACTCCTAAATAAAGGTGACTGTTAAATAAACACTAGGAAGACAATCAAAGCTAACATCACATCCTCCAGGCCCCGGGCTGCACAAGGTTGGTGGCTTTTCTACAACAGTATCTTTTGCTGCATTCCCAGTGACCAAAGCAAAGATTTAGGAGACATTGTGAACTGCAACAGCCACCTGAAACATGCCAGTATCTACCATGGCTCTTCTGAGAAGTGCAGATATAGCACATCATTACGTGCTAGTCCATGCCGAGTTCTTTTATGATTTAACACTGTTAGCTTTTGAGTTTTTTCTATGTTACATAGAATATTTGATACTAGATACTTCATATTTATACGTCTGTGTTACAAACATGACGCAAGAACCTTGTTTTGTTCTGTGGCTTTTTCTTCCCTATGGGTATTGATAATTATCCCCGCTAGTGAAAATTTCTCTGCCTTTTCTTAGCCCCTGCATAGCCCTGGTTGAAAGCACCGTTCCATGTCATTTCTGAAAGCAGAGAAACTGGTCAGCGAGACAAGAACTATGCATCATGTACTTAAGTCCATAACGCATTTTGCAATTAAAAAAATACTTCATGTGGGAAGAAAGTGCCCAAAGGGAGCTCTGCTTGCTAAAGCTGTCTCATCTTCCCCAAGCTGCACCTGCCACCCCACTCTTTATACTATCCTCACCACCTCTGCAGTCTTTTTTGTGGCCTGCTCAGTCCATTCTGCTATATTCTACTAAGCATATAGTGAATTTTTCACAGTCTGCAAAATTACATCAGTTTATTTCCCAGCCATATCCTTTGACCTTGTCTAAATTGTCTTGCTGTTCCAGTTGACTTCCTTGTACTGTCACCTTCCTTTTGTCACAGCCGCATTAGAGATCGTTAATGTTTTTCCTGGTTGAAAGGCGTTATTAAATTTAGCAAAAAAAGAGCTGACTATTCACTGACAAGATGTTTCTCTGGGCTGTTTTACACTGCATTCTTCCACTTGGTTTGTTTTCCTTATGCTTTTCCCCCTACTACCCTTATTAGATAGGATCAGTGGGTGCCCTCTGTTCCTCATCCACTCAGCGCAGCTGTTTCAGGTATGGTGCCTGTTGCTGTATGAACTGCCGACCCCTCTGCAGGTCATCCACTTCCCCAGCCTTCCCACGGGCCTAGTGACAGGGACTGCCCCCCAGGAGACTGGCAGAGGCTCTCTCCTCCTCCACAGACAGCAGCCACCTTCCTCATGCTTATTCAATGGGACACAGGCAACGGACTAAACGTCTTTTTCCTTGCCCAGGGTACACTGATAGATCTGTCTGAGCTGATGGGTGGGTCACTCCTGCTGTATTCTTCTACTCCTCCTGTACGCAGCATTGCCTATAACGATACTGTTGGTAGGCCCTCCTCAGCCACGGACTTCGGACATGACACTTTGTACGGGGCTGTTTATAAAACAAGGCAGAGCTTGCGACACTCACTTCACATCCTACGCTGACTGGTTTCAATGGCTTTTATCTTTTGGAGCCTTTGTTATGAAGGGTGAACACTGTTTTTCTCCCTTTGCAGGTTATTCTGACAGATGTAGGAATGGAAATAAAGAACCATGAACCACCTTTCTTTACCCAGAATCTGGCCTAATCTCCAGGAACTAATCTTAAAAAGAGCTTTACAGGCTTCTTATGGCTTCTTCTGCAGCCTAACATCACCGGGACAGCCTGTACCACATGCAAAGAAAGAAGTTAGCTCATTCCAAATGGGAATTAAGATGTAATTTATACGCCTACTTTAGAAGCTGCGAGACTGCCACCCGTGCTTAGCCATTACGCATCTACGGAAGTGCGTGGTACTGAAGCATGGGCATGTAAATTTTCCCAGGACTTAAATGCTCTGCTTCCGAGCATTCATAAATTCATCTCCATTTCAAGAATAACAAGCACATCAGCAACCGGCTATGTCTGCACTCATTCAGATTACCAGTTAGGTTGTCTTCACTATACATACTCTGGTAGATGTGCCGAGTCTGCAATGTGCATCCTGGCAAACGCTCCCACCGTATGGAGGTCCCCAATTAATATAAAAGCCCACCCGTTTGAGCACTTGCTCAGCACGTTCAACGCCACAGTTCAATTTGCTTCTCTGAGGGGACTTAAGGCCACATTTGCTATCAAGCTACAGACGTTGCCGATCGAGGGGCATTAATCACCCCGTTGGGCCTGTCGGAGCTGCCTGGTGCCTGTTTTGCCAGCAAGCACAAGGGGGACCACAGTTCATGACAAATGAATGGATCCCATCTGCTGACCTGTCTGTGAGCGCTAGACTTCTTTGCCTTCTGGGTTTAGTCCAGCTTTCCAAAGTAATTTTGCCAACAAATAGCTTAAGCCATTAGTGGGACAGAATCTGCTCTTCTAAGGACACCTTCATGCACAGAACACTGTCCTCTTGCTGGAGGTAGTCCCTTCTTTCTCTAGAGCGTGGCAAATTTTACAAGGGTACTCAGTTCATCACCGTCTTGCTTCTGATGAGTCGTGGCTGGTCTCCGAGTCCTGCTCCTTGTGATGTGTGTTTGCTTTGTTCCACTTGCTTCTAAATGTTGGGGTAAGATTACAACTTAGTGTTTAAACGCTATTATAGCATAAAGTCAAGGCCTTGAGCTTACCCAACCTGAAATAAGGTTGTTTGTACTTGCGCATAATAATATATTCTTCTAATTCTATGGTCCCATGGGCCCACAATTCTGTGGTTGCTGCTGACTTCTACCACATCCAGTATATGGTACGAAGGAATAGATTTATGTTTGTGCAGCACTGATGGTCTGTCCTGATACCTCAATGAGGCAAAGATAGAAGAAGAGGATAGACATCTCTTTACACTTCTGACCTGGTGTGAATACCAGGGAACAGCACTGTATTTTTGGATATAGTACAGGCAAGAAATGAGTAAGTGTGGCACGCAAGATTAATGCTCAAAACACTACAAAAGCATAAATTAAACTTTCCTCTAATGAGGGGAAAATGAGGTATCAGATCAAATGAATTGGTTAACTTTTAAGCTCACAGAAATAACAGAACTGGGTTAGAACATGTAATCTTAGTCATAATTTCCTCCTTTAAATTATATCTCCTCTCCATAATCACCTTCTGTGGCTTCACTCATCTCTCATACAATGGGAAAACTTATAAAATAACATTTTTCAGCTCTGCGTCATTAACTTAGATTCTGCTATCCAGAGTGAACTATTGCAGAAGGAAAGACCTCAGATGTGATTCTTACCTCTCCGGGCAGTGACATCTACTAACAGTGAAATTTCTGGAATTAAAACAGGGTAAAAGCAGTCTGGTCAGCACAAGGTCTGTAAATCTGTTTCTCAACTCTCTGTATTCTTCTCCTCCTGTTTGTTGTCAGCCACCGTGTAAGCAAACGGACACAGATCATATAGCTGAAGACAATAGGCTGAGGGTCAGTTAGTTATGTCCTTGACAGATTGAGACTCTGTACATTTTTTTTCTTGTAATAACCTCAGTTCAGATTCTGTAAAGGGCACCTGCAGTTTATAGTGGTCACCATGAGCAGGTTAAAAAAAGCTAAACAATGGCATTCGTTCCTCATTTCTCTTAGTGGCAAGAACAATTTATTCAATACAAGCTACACGTACAATTTTACACATTTTCAAGGCATTAAATACTGTCATCCTTCCAAGGAATGCTGCACTGCATATACAAATAGAAAACCTCATGCCTATTGAGTCATTTTCCTCTTAATCTCAAATAGCTTCTCATGACCCAAACAGGATTTCTCACGTGGCTTTACTCCATAAATTGCAGTCTGTGTGCTATCCTTCTGTACAGTTGCCAGGTACAGATCAAACAGAAAGTACAGTTTAGGTCATCCCATCTCTACATTCTGTTTTTCTACAAAGACAACTAAAGATCTGCTGTTAGCACTATTTCCTTGGGAAGAGATATGAAAAACGGGAATAATAGATGTTGTATCAAGAGTCCTTTAGACAAAAATTCAGTCTGGCAGTTTGGCCAATTTAGCATTTACAAGGGCCAGGCTTCAGTACAATTTTAAGCAGAACTAATAGTTTTCCCGTGCCATTCCTACCACTTTGATTTTCCAAAACCTCACCACTAGAGCTTTTTTGGTTTTTTTAGTATCAAAGACGAATGCTGAAAATTTCATATGCAATCCGCTGAGGACTGAACACACACAGATTCAAAAAATGAAAGGCAAAAAGCTTAATTATTTTCTTAGAAATTACTGGCAGTTTTACGCAAGTGGTATTAAATTAAATGGTGTCTTTGTGTTTTGGCAAAATAACAGGAGAATTCAGGTGTAATTTTTATTAACAGAGTCTAAAAGTATACGCAAGATTATTTGCTCAAGAATTTTTGGTGTTCCACCAGTTACCTGTTGACAGATGTACTGACTGAAGAAAAAACCCAAGAAAATAAAAGTACCAAGTATGTAACACACACCTTTTTCACAACACAGATAAGTCTCACAACTTATAAAAAGGAATACTTCTGCTACCACACCTTTCACGAACAGAATAGTGGTTAGAGCACTTGCTTTTCTGGGACCAGAGTTTGATTTCAGCTTAAGGCCAGCAATGTAAAACGAGCTCTAACAGGATTAATCCAGCTCCTTCTAGATGAATTTACATCCTTCTTTTCTAGAACACCAAATCAGGTCACATTACTTGCATGATTCTTCTTTAGAAGTTGCTGGCAGAGGAAAAGAAAGCATTTGACAGTTCAGTAATAGATGTTTGCTGGGTCACTTACAGCGTGCAGGACAATAAAAATACTAAACTAAGACTTCGTTAATTACGTGGCGTTAAATACATCAGTCATGAACTGATTAATATTCCTTTGATTCTCCTAAGGATTTTAGATTATGCAGTTTCCCCAGAACAGAGCTTTGCAATCTTTACATTTATCAAACTAAATGATAATAATAATAATTTTTTAAAAAAATCACACTGGAAATAGAAAATAATTTGATTTTTAGTTGGCTTCCAGGATCTCCAGGTTTCAAGTGCAGAATTTCAGCAATACATAGAAAGAGATTTCAGATTCAAAGCCAGCTCTGCCCCGTGCTTCCTACATAACAGAACTGTGGACTTCAGAAAGCTACCTGGGACCTTCACCACCCCAGCTACTTCGCTGTGAGCCTGACCCTTCCGGTAACCCCAGTTTCAGACAGGACTCTCCCTGTGGCCGGTCCCTGCATTGACGGATTGCTTCCACCCGCCTGGGTCCGCAGCCGAGTTCAAAAAGCTTGACTGTCCAAGACAGGGGAAAAGCAGTTCCCAACCTCCCCTCTGACCCCCATCATGGGGACCTTCACCACCCCAGCTACTTCGCTGTGAGCCTGACCCTTCCGGTAACCCCAGTTTCAGACAGGACTCTCCCTGTGGCCGGTCCCTGCATTGACGGATTGCTTCCACCCGCCTGGGTCCGCAGCCGAGTTCAAAAAGCTTGACTGTCCAAGACAGGGGAAAAGCAGTTCCCAACCTGCCCTCTGACCCCCATCATGGGGAGGCGGGGGGGGTGGGCTTTTTTTTTTTTTGACTGGATTCAAGTTTATCCCAAGAAATTTCATAGCTGCATCTTGAGCTTTCTCCCCAGCATTTCTGATTAGATTGTTTAGTCACAAAACATTAATAATTAATAAGCAGCAAAATATACAACAGAGTCCAGAACACTACAGTATTCCTATTAAGTTGTTCATGTGACAGACTTGTCAACGTGAAATCTTGAAATAAAGCAAAAAGTTAACATGTTAAAAAAAAAAAGGAAGAAATAATAATTAAAAATTCTCATTATTGTCACAGGTATATTATTTAGTTGTTTTTTTTTTTTTAAAAAACACTTCTGTGATTTACAGAATGCAGCAGGTTAAATGCTTGTTTCATGTCTTTCATTTTGTAACAGTAAAATGGTAAAATGAGGCAGTAATACATTTTATTTTGTGGTCACTGTGACCCTGGAAAGACAACTGTGACTAATTACATCGAAGTTATTCTAAGGAGACACCTTGCTTGTTTATACTTTTTTAAGTATCACTGAGCAAATTCAGAAAATATTTTTAAAACTCAACAACCTGAAGCCCACCCAGAAGATCCTATTCCTACCATAAGCAATTATTCCTACTACTGAAGTATAAGAATCACTTACATTTCTGCAGATTACGTACAATAAGTCACATTGAACATCTTTCAGATAAAGGTGAGGAATTCAACATTAATAATCTGCTGAAACAGAAAGCAAGAGGCAAAAATCAACTGCTAACACCCAAGTACAGGCAGCGTTTCTCTTTTATTATAACATGATTCTTGAAATTGCAACAAATACCACTTCAGGGTCATTATCCCTCAGAAAGAGACATTCCATTCCAGAATCTCTGTAATCTCATCCTTTGTCAACAGGATACATCTTACTGCTGCACAAAATTCAGTGCTTAGAGGTCAGAGTCAATGTAGAGGATACTCTGAAGATTTGCGGAAGCATATTGCTCAGTTGGTAAAACATTGTCTCAGAAATTGTCTGGAAAAAAATAATAATTAAAAAAATACACCAGTAAGCTTTGGCTTTTTGCCGTAGTTTGGAAGAATTACGTCTCTCTCAACTTTGTTTCTTGACATTTAAGAGAATTGCTGTTTTTCAGAAGACCATGAAGATCATTTTCAAACTATGTGTTATAATTTTATTTATTTCAATCAAAAGGAAAAGACTGACCTAAAAATACTGTTTGTATATTTATGTGACATACCTGTTTCCAGTAGATTTCTTGTTCCAGTAACTGATTATTTCTGCCTAGCATAAGCAGGACAGTGCTGTTTGTTATCTACAGGACTCCTGCTCTCTGAATTCCAGAATTACATTCAACTTCACTACTTAGTTTATTCTTGGCTTCCTCCTTGCTCAGCCGTTTACTACTTTGTCAAGAAATACATGTTGTTTCTTTCCTAATATAACTCTGATTTTTATATTACTTCCAGTACTGTCTTTTAGAACAAATGAAACTTAGTGCTGGCTACCTTTGGAAAACTTCCTGTTTCTGAAGATCAGCTAGAACTCCAAATTAAATCTTTTCAGAATCTTAATTAACATCAAATACCTAGAGTCATTAATGACTTTGTGGAAGCATGACTGAAGTCAGTGCATATTGTTAGGCAATATGACTAATAAACACCTAAACTTATGTAATGCAAGGTTAGCCCATCTCTTCAGAGTAAATAATAGCAAAAAATCTTTTTCAATGGTGATACATTCACCGTTTGTAAAGGTGAACTTCCCAGTTTGAAATTTTAGCATCCTCCGAAGATACTACAAGATATCAAAAAATATAAACCCCTCTTATTCCTGTTTTATAAGCAAGGCACTAAAACCACAGTGACTAATTTAAGCTCACACAGAAAGAGCAGGGCATAGCAAAGAAATCAAAACTAGATCTGCTGACACTTAACTTCTTGTTCCAATAGTCTCCTACGTTAGATATGAACCTGGTTTAACCTACCTGTGGTACCAAGAATTGTACAGTCCGAGAAATTCCTCCATCCCACGAGGCCATTTCCATCATGAAACCTAAAAAAGAGCATTCATACTATATGCATTACCTGTGCAATCTTCCCCGTCAATTACACCGTTACCAAGCAGTGAGGGAGTTTTCACATACAGTCAGGATTTTAACTGCCTTAACTAGGGATGTCATTAATCGCATTTAAATCAGACTTGGCCAATCTCCTGACTGAAATCTGCTTTAACTGGAAAATCTAATGAGTAGTTATGAAGAAAATCAATATACCCTTGAAAAGCAGAATAACCGGTCCTACTGTACAGCAGAGTGCTAGCTAGCAGAAGTGAGAGGTTTCCCCAAATGTGCACGTTATGAGTTCTTTCAATGGCTTGCATTCATTGAGAAATAGCTCCTTCCTTTAGCTCTGATGTGATCACATCCACATGAATGAGTACAAGCCTGTTGCCAAAAGTACACTAGCAATCTGGCAGCAACAGAAACTACCTGGACTTACTTATATGGAAAAAGCTTAGCACTCCTTTATTGCACAAGTTACGATAATGGCATTTTTATGCTAGCATTTCTTTACATATGAACTACAAGGCTTACAGGAACACACCAGTGGCAAATAAAGATACTCAGAAAAATACTTGTTTAATGAAAGTGGCTATGTGGATGATATTCCATTGTGAATTACTAAAGGTCACAATAGGAAGAGGTCCCTTGAGTAGGTGGTAGAAAGAACATTAACACTACTAATGTTTTAAGTTCTCTAAATGACTGGTTCAAGTATTTAAGTGCAACACACAAGAATGCAGTAAATAATACCACTTGGCAAGACAGAAAACCAAGTTGAGTTATGAGGACTTTCCAGCAAAGAGATGAATTAGCATATAAACTAGTCTTGGAAAAATGTGGGGAGTCCTCATTGTTTGAGGCAATCAAAATACAAAAGACACTGGAAATTATACTGTAGAGAACCATCAGCTCTTGCCCTCCTTCAGAGATTGCTCAAAGCAGCAGTAAGGGCTTTTTCTTCTACTGTCTATGTTTAAGTTGTACAGATACTTTCGAAACATTTTTAGTCTCCATTTTAAGTGTCTGGTAAGACAGTTAATAAGTTTAAAGAGACAATATAAGTGTATGTTTCAACAAACGATAAATTATTGAAAAACACCTTTTTTGGGGAAAATATACAGCTTGAGCTAAGGCTGGATGTCACCAAATGCAACACAGAAAAAAACCAGCTGAAGCATTCACTAACATACCTTTGACACACTTGAACACAAGCTCTGCCCTCTTCAAGCACCATGGAATGGTCATTTCCTAAAATTAATAAATGAAAAGCCTCAATGCCCAATGGGTCTAACCAGCAAGAGTAGCAGGGAAGTTATTAAAAATAATACATTTTTGCCATAGAACCACATTTTCCCATCAAGTATTCAAGCAGCATTACAGGCCATGAAGAGGGATTCAGTTTTCCAGAGTATTCTGGGCAGATGGTATATACATTATAGGTGACCATAAAAGCACTGCAACTGCTTATCAGTAGGAGAGCCTAGAACAATCTATACATTTTTAAGCTGAGATGTGGAATAAAAATATTGTTGATAATCCTATTAAAGTAATTGG
This sequence comes from Fulmarus glacialis, assembly GCF_000690835.1. Classification (NCBI taxonomy): domain Eukaryota; kingdom Metazoa; phylum Chordata; class Aves; order Procellariiformes; family Procellariidae; genus Fulmarus; species Fulmarus glacialis. Next base: position 15,445 of record NW_009199756.1, on the reverse strand, counting down.
AAATGGGTCTATTTAATTCCCCTGTGGAGCTTCAGAAAAATGTATAATATCCAATGGATAACTGTCAGATTTGTGCCTCAGCTAGCCAAAGACAGGCTCCTGATCACATGTTAACAGCTGTAACTGATGATTCCTAGCTATTCTTGATGATTCTGGTTAAGGTTTATCAGCATACCCGCCTTCAGTAAAAACCTTCTCTCTAATACTGGAACCGGAAGAAGCCCTTCTCCCCTAAAGATGCATTTATGTTAGGAGTTAAAACAAACAAAATCCATCTTCATCTGATAGAGGAGTTTCAGATATAAACAGATAGCAAATTCTTACCTAAAGTTAAATACCAAGATGGGAAATGAAAACCACACTGCTTTTAGATATCTTAAGACATAGTTACAAGCACTGGTCTAAGTAATTTAAGTAACAGTTTAAATGCTTTAGTACATTAAACATTCTTTGGCTGTATGCTACAAAGTTAATTATATCAAGATGAATATTCCTAGTCAGAGACAGAGAGACTGTCACTGTAAACACTTCTCAAAAAGAAAATCGTACCTGTTTATTTTGAAGTACTCTTCAACATCAAAATGAGCACTTTCTAGTCTGAATACAGGAATATAGATGTGGAAATAAATTTATCGTTCTATGTACCTTTTCAAATTTATGCTTTACATAATTTTCTATTCAGTAAAGCCAGCCTTTATTTTGCAATGCCAAAAACTGTGCAATCTGTCATTTTAAAAGAGCTGAATTTCAGGATTTAAAAAAAAAAGTTATTTGAGAAGCAACATTATCCAAGAATGCCAACTGATAACACTGCAACAGTATACTGAACGTGGCTGCATTAAACAACGGAAAGCCAAAGTTCCTACTTAGGTGGGAGTATCTCCTGCCATCCCCAAAATACGTAATATGTCAAAAACAGCATAAGCTAGAAATGGCTTTTCAGAAAACTTTCTTTCATGATGTAAAACACTGCATCAATAGATGCTGCTTTTAGGGCATACAACACATTAATCAGAACAATGCTGGACAACATTTTTTAAAATTTTTTTTTCATTTCTAAGCTTTCTGGAAGAAATACTTGGTCTTTGTTATAATACATCTGCCCATGTATGCTTTCTGTCACAAGTAATGTAGGCGTTTATTGTTAGTTTTGATCACTGTTTTGGCTTAGGTAAAAACAAGTGTCTAAAAAGAAAGGTCCTGTTGCTCTGTAGGCAACTCAGGAGTACCCTGCATGATCAATAAAGGGAACTAAGCCTTAAAAGGACTGATAGAAACAGCAGGATATGACACTATTCCTTGGACTATTTCAGAGGAACATAGATGTTAAATCTTGTGGGCACTCAGGGAAATAACAGGTTGAATCCAGAATGTCACTGCGTGCAAGCCACAAGAACTGAAAATGACGCAGTAGTAATTCAATTCTAATCCATCTTTAAAAATGTAAGTTCTCATGATTTTGCCATGTTATCAGGATTTTTTCTCTATATGCAAACTAAGTAACAGTTGTGGAAATGATGAAGGATCAGCTAAGTACCAATTCAAAATACAGTGCAGGGGATAGGAAAAAAAGGCAAATACCCCATCTCCTATAGTAAGTTTTGGTTAATAGCATTCAAGCAAGTAAAAAAAACACCTGGGACTTTTGGTTTTGTTCACTAGCAGAGACTACACCTCACTCCTTTTTAGGATGCAATGATCTGTTGTCAAATTAAGATTTTTTCTGCTTATTAAAAAAAAAAAAATTAAAAAAAAAAAGAGGCCAACCCCACTGATTAGAAAGATATGCTGCAAACCTTTTTATTCAAACAAATTTGTGACAGACTTACTACATGGGGCTGCCGCTTTTATAAAGCTAAGGGCTTGTGCCTTTGCAGAACAATGTCATAACCAGGTAATGAAAACACTGAAGTCCATAAATGTCTTGTGCGACAAAGATTTCAAACCAAATTTCAATGTTTAATTCTAGTAAGTTAAGAATTAGCAAGATGTTTACTCAAAGTATATCTATGCAAATCCTAAACACTATATGAGCAACTACACATTTAAAGGCAGAAAACTCAGACGAGAAATATTTGAGGTTAACACACCCATCAATAATCTCTCTATATACATAAACTATGTTCATAAACATTTGTTACACAGCTTATACTCCCTTCATTTCTACTTTCTGTTGAAACATTTTTGTCTTAACTTATAGTAAAGAGATGGCTGCCTGAGATCCCTGAGAAGTCACATTTTTCTCAGTGTTGCTGTGTGGACAGCAGCAATGGCTCCTATACTGAAACTACCAAGGAAGTGTGCCATTTTTAGCAATTCCATGCTATTAGAGCCATTTCATTCCCCAGTTTACATATCAGTTTATATTAGATTCAGAACAGTGATCAGATAGTAACACCTCAGTTGTCCTGAATTTGAACTTGTCTGCTTTTGCCGTTCTCAAGTATCAAACCCAGCTTCTCTCCTTCATTTAACTTAATGATCAGAACACAGAAATCTGTTTTTGTTGTTCTTGTCATAAGAAAAACTAAGGAAAACAGAATTCCTAATTTTTTTTTTTCATAGAAAAAAACCCCAGTTTATATGAAGGTCCAATAATAATGAAATGCAATGGCTTCATTGAGATCGATACACTCATTACTTCTGTGAGGTTATAAACATCACTCTCCCATCCATAAAAGAAGAAAACCTTTGGGAAAAGCACAGAGAAAACTCATGATGAATGCCTGTCACAGTGAAGCATGCAAACATCTCTGCAGCTGTGCTCCTGGTTAACCACTTTACAAAAATGTTTTTATGTAGGTGGTAAATACAGATTCAAAACTGGGGCTGCTGAAGGCACCAAGTTCAGGTTAACTTTCAGAAATCTGTTGTTATTCACTTTTCCCTCAACAACAAGTTACATATGTGGGTGTTTCAAATTAGGTCAGCCAGCTGCAAAGCACTGTAATGAGCAATGCTGCTAATGCAATTCACACAATGTCATTTTGGCTAAACATACACTTATCATACAGGTCACCTTCTGCTTCCTCTGCAAAGACTGAAAACTTAATATAAAAGGTAAATTGTTTTACCAGGACCCTTTAAGAATCCAGCACTAGACAAGATGATAATTCTTCAGTTTCATACATCCAAGCAACAACACACTCTCAAAGTACGTTGAACCCTTGGTCTTGTGCTTTATTTGTATTTTAAAATACAGATATGCAAATGAAAGCTAAAACTAACAAGGTTTAAAGAAAAAAAAGAAAAAAACTATAGTCAGATGGCAACTTGATTAAGAAAAAAGGTCAATAAATTTATGAGATACAGTAACTGGGTCCCATGAGTAACCCAAGCTTCTGTCTTGCAAGGTGATTACTTGCATTTATGCCCCAAAAAAGGTCTTAATATCAGAGATGAAAAATTTCAGAAATAATATCATCTGTTCCTAAAAGTCTACTTTTATGTATGGAAGTATATCCTTTAGAAGCTTCATTACTGGTCATTTTTAACTTTTGCATTGCTTGCACTTTCACAATAATAGACCCTGATCTTGCAAAAGGATGTCACTTCTACTGTGTTCCAAACAAATTCTGTTAAAAAAAAAAGTCACTGTTAAAGGTAATCCACTGGTGAGCCTTTATCTTGCTGTGAGTCAGGCACTTTCAAAGAAGAAAAGGCAGTATTGAAATTTACAAGTGAAAAATCAAAGGGTTATTTTAAAAAATCCACAACAGAGTATAATTATCTGTGCAAGGGTATCAGTAATGGCAGCACTATCTTATTTTTCTCGTTCCTTTAATTTTACAGACTTTTTACCTCCTAAGGAGGTGAGGCATACGGCTGTACTGCCTGTCCATTGGTTTTCTCCCCGCCTCCCTACTCCCTTTTCTTCTCTGCTAGTATCTTGTGAGCCAGATGTGACAGAGGAAAGAGGTTGTCAATGGCATTAAATTACTATGCACTGTGAAAAGTTAGTTAAGTAAGAGACAAGCTCTACACATTAGTGTTCCACTGAAGAAGAGAATACAAAAGCTCAGCACAGTAAGTAAGCACACTTGTATCTACAAAGAGCCTCAGCAATATGCTGCTTCTTGCCCAGCTGGTATTTGGGTGACTTAGAGAGGAACCAGGAACAGAAATTAAGGATGCAAGTGTTTAGGCAGTGAAGAAGGAGACAGTTCAGAGCAAAGGTGAAATTTGGTTGCTGCTGTGTAGGGCTGAGGTGGCGTTTAGGGATACAGAACTCTAAGGCAAGCTTTGCTACTTCTGCTGCTCATAAAACTTAGTTTTAAGGTTTTCTAACCAGCAACAATTAAAACTGGGGATCTGGTATCACTATCACATCAGTGACTCTGAAGGTATAGTTTCTAAGCAAGAGCTGTTGCCAGAAGACTTCCAGGCACGTAGTCCCATCTTTCATTAATACTTGTGCAACTGTGCAATGAGCTGAATCAAGGAAGTAAAGTGTCCAAAACGCGAGTTGGGAATAAGAAACCAAAGTGATTCAGCTGGCTGAAACGATTTTAACTGGTTCAGTTCCTTAATTTGGGTCACTATATAGATAAGAGTGACAGCACAACGGTGTGGCAGGAGCCAGTCCAATGATGTGGGAGGAGCATGTGACTAGGATCAACTGTCCCATTTGGCTTAAACCAGCATGAAACATACCCTTTGCAAAAATCAATTTTGTTGCATCCTAGAAGATAAAACCAAACCAAATCTTTACATTTACTTACTTCTGACATATCGTGCACTAATAGGAGAGGAATACTAATAGTAGTAATGTCGTGTGTGCAGCAAACTTTGAGAATGTTTCTGAGTCCCATGATTGCAGGATCCCGAGCAGTTATGTTACCGGATCTTACGTTATCGTCCACACAGAGGTGAAAAGCAACATGAATTTCAGAAAGATTTGAATGGCGTGTGATGTAGAATTCTCCTACAGAATAATACAAACCAAGAAGGCAAGATATCATGGTAGTGATCTGTACTGAAATACAATTGTTAGGCAATGTAAGGGTAGGGTCAGTTAAGACAAAAGGCAAATACAAATATACAACAGAGATCAAAACATATACAAAAGGAGATTTTAAAAAAAAAAGTTAGAAACCAACCGATCTGAAATCTCTTGGAATATCATTGTTTTACATTCATCCTACACTCACTTCCCTACTTTGATGGGTTTCACTGGCATCAAGGACACCTGGTGTAATAAGACGTAACAGTGCCAGTACAGGCGGATATGATCTATATATAGCACGAAACAGAAAAACAAACACAGAGGAGCTGTAATACTCAAAATATATAATGTAAGCACTGAATTGCAGACAGATGTGGGAGGCGGAAATACCAAAAATGGATGGGTTAAAATAAAGGATGCAAGAAGTTTGTGGAAAAAGATAGGGGGTTATGTAACAACTGAGATATGTACTGGAAGACAAAAGTATCAATGATCATTAGAATTTAAAATAATTCATAATAATGGGAAGATCAGTTACAGAGTTGTTTTCAAAAAGTTACCAAGACATCTTGTTGGGGGTATTTTTAGACTTGGTATTCATTTATCAAAGGTAGAGAAAAAGTAAGGGGCAGTGAAATGCAGGTCTCTCCATCTTACCTTTCTGCTGGAGATCAAAAGTCTATACTAGAGTCAACAGAAAAGCAGGCACCCCCACTGTTTCAGTCAACAGATAAACATCTTTCTTCAAACCTATTTTCACTGGTCATTTAAGTTAAGATACTACCTTTGTACTGGGACAGCAGAAGAACGGGTATGTACTCCTTTCTGATGACTGCTAAGGAGATAGTAATCCCCAGCAATGACCGTCTGAGAGTAATAATACACAAGACACTGCAGCAAGATTCACCCGAATTTATCTGGTAAGGACCCAAGCTGATTTATAATCCACTTATACTAACAAGATCTAAGACAATCATGAAAGCAATTTTAAGATGCCCTCTTATTCAGCCATGGGTTGTATGAATTGAACTCGTTACCCGTCCAATTGTTTATTCATCTTCAAATTCCACAGAAGCTTTCCTTACTAAAAATCACAATATATACAGAAGATACTTCCTCTTTGAGAGGAATGGATTTGTACATTCTCAAAGCTAAAAAATACATTCTAAAATGCTTTACTGTATCACAACAATGACATAATTATTTTCAAAAATAAAATTAGTTGCTAATATTTAAGTTTCACCTTTTCCCAAGATGCTCAGAGATCTCTTTTTCACCCTCAAATTCTGAAAAGAAATTTTAGGTATAGAGAAGGTAAGTGATTTGCCCCAAGTCACATGATGCAGTGACAAAGCTGGGAATAGAAACCAGATGTCCTGACACCCAGTTCTCTGCCTTAGCCACAAGAACATCCTTCTCCTCTGATTGAGGTCAGCTCGGGTTTAGTTTATAATTTATGTTCTGACTCTAGAGCTAAAAATGTGCATCTATAAAACACAATTTGCTTTAAGAAGAGGGGGAAAATGCAACAGAACTCACCCGGCAAAATATTTGACTGGTTTCGTTCAATATTCTTTAATTTATCTTCGTTTCCACTACTTTTGTTTTCTGTATATAAGTACATAGCACAAATATTACACATATCGTCTATTAATTACACTTTGGCATGGAAGTTTGATGTACTGAGATAATATCTGGCTTGAATTTTTACTATAAAGTTACCATAAAGTCCACAAAAGGCAGGGGGATGGACAGGAAGCGTTTTTGCTGTCTTCAATAGGATTCAGTTCAGTGTCTATCTCAAATCATTAGCTTTCTTATTTAACCATCCTACGATACCTCTTCATTTGGACAAAAGAAAATACAGTATTTTCAAACATAATACTAAACTTCCCAAATTGCCCCCACAACTACATAGTACCTTGCTATTGCTTTTTAAGAAACTATTTAAAACAAATTTGTTCCTAGTATTACAAGAAAAATTTTAAAGAGATTTACATAAATCAGCAGTATAAAAACAGCTTTCAGTATTTTTCTCAAGACTACAGTGATATGCAGGTTCCTAAGAAAATTCGTTTCTCTATGTACCCTTATGAATCCATTCATGTTACTGATATATTTAAACCATATAACTAGTTCTCTGCAAGAGAAACAGAGTTTCATAATGTACAAGTACTGCCTTAACACCATGTGGTCAGAAAATTTGACAGCCATTTGTACGTATAACTGCAAAGTAAACCATTCACAAGGATTTGGTCAGCACTAAAAAGTATATACATTTAGTCCATTTATTATTCAGTTTTTAGTGTTCACTTATAAGGAAGGGAAAAAGTCGTAACTCCTCTTCTGCAATTTTTAAAGCCTTACATTTAAATAGAAATTAAAAAGTCAAGTCAGATAAAGTCTGTGTTGCTACAGGCAGTTCACACTGCAGAGGAAAGCACAACGGCCCCACACACTTGCCATGCTGTTGAAGTATGATCAGAACCTAAGGACTTATACTTTTTTTTTTTTTTTTTGTAAGGTATGTCTGTTATGGCAGCAAAGACATCATGTGAACATGCTGCCTGCGAAGAGACAATTTCATGCAGACTTCTCACAGTTTATTGATAAACTAGAACATTCCATTTTATAGATCAGGTAATTGAAGAAGAGTGAAATTAACTTGCCCGTAACCATAAACATTCAGCTGACCACTATTCTATTTCAAGGAAAGTAATTTTGGTTGTCACTGACCTTGATGTCTTTTTGACTTACTGCTACGCTGTGCTCTGGCTTTAAGTACAACCTTCTGGACAATTTCAAGCTGTTCTTGAATTCCAGGAAAATGGAAATCCGTGCATTCTTGGCAAACAGTTGCAAAATCTAGGAAAAAAAAAAAAAAAGATTAAAATCCACGTCATAAGGCTGTGCTTAGTAACATTACATAATTCTGCTCTACTGTTCAAGAAAGGCCAGTTACAAAGGCAACCTCCCCAAAACCAGAGAAAGCCCTGCTGTACTCCTCTTTAAATTCTAGAAAAATTATGGCAGAGGCAAAACATTTTTTTTAAATGAATTAATTGAAAAAGAAAAAAAAAAAAACCTTGAGTGCTGTTGCCTTTCAAACAAAACTACCCAGACCAAAAAACCCCAAAATAACAGCAATAATATATGTGCATTAAATGTAGTTATGCTTTAAAAATGATGTCTTATTACTAAGAGTCCTTTAATCTGTTTATTAAAACATACATAATAGATACTTGCAACAGCAACAATAGCATTCCAGTTTGTTTTGAAAAATGAGAGCTATTTATGAAATTCATCAACAGTGTATCTGGAAAGCTGGAATTCCTTCCTTTTAGTTCTCAAAATACAGATCTGAAAGCTAAAGAAAAGGGTCATCAGCTGAAAAGAGCTACAAGTTCCTTCTCCTGATAAGAAAGTATTATGTCAGACTTGGAAATATTATACTGATAATTAGGATCATAACATACTGCTTCTGTGACTGGTATTCTAAGCTCCTTATTCTAATGTCCCGCCGTCTCTCGAAGCAAGTCAATGGGAGCCAAAACAAGCTATTTGCAAGGAGCTGGACTATACTAAGCAATTGCTATTTACTTCCCATTTTGAGGTACCTGCTCCAATCCTCCTTAAAGCTCTTAGTGTACTCCGATTGCCTATCTGGAAAGCACCGTATACTCCTGTGAACAGGCTGCGACAGGAACAGGCAGGGTAGAGAGAAAAATCTTAATGTGTTTTATCTTTTTACATGAAGTCTCCATCATAAAATCTATTTTCAAAAGGCTTTATTAAATTCTGTGTCCAAAACCAAGGGAAGAAGCTCATATTCCAAAAGATTGTGTCATCTTTGTGTATCAACATAAAATCAGGTCACAAGACATTTTACTTGAAACAAACAAATGAAAAATCTCTTGTATTTAAATTAAAATTAACTGTAATTTTAGTTTATAATTTGTCTGAGCGTGCTACACCTACTCAAAACCTGAGTCACAGTAGCTCTACAAAGTCCTAATATAAGAGACCTGAGCTAGGCAATGCATAAAGTATATAAAGAAACTATTCATCTAGTTTAGAAAAAATAGTCTGAATGAAATGAGCATGTTGAAAGTTCATACATAAGTTCAACTTTCTGTTCAAGGCTGTTTTCTAGACATGTGTCCAAATCTGATTGCAAAGGTATATTTTGCTAGTTGCCATTCACACATTGTAAGAAATACAGAAAACATTGCAGTCATGGTTTTCCGTCTTGCAAATACCTCTCATACATCCTGAATTTTGAGACAAATGGAACCATTTTTGGATAACAGATTTACCAAAGATGCAACATCAAAATGTTGCAACAGAACTAACAAAATACACTAAGTGAAGCACATTCTTAAGCTTCCTCAGGATAGAGCTAAACAAACAAGGTCAACCAAGTAAGTTGCAGGACTTTGTACGACTGGAGCCCCTCTCCGTTTAGTGCTTGCCGAGTGATTGGTGTTGCTCAAAACAATGCAAGATGCTTGGATAAACAGTGTGCTCACATGAAGCTCATTTACTCCAACTACCTTTGAAAATCTCATAGAGGTTTGAGGGAGCTTCTAGCCCATCACGAAATAAAGGCTATTAGGTTTGTATTTTTCCCCAGCTTTAAAATTGCTTCTGCACTTTTGTAACCCAGAAATTTAGACTGCACAAGCCATTACCTCTCTATTTAAACAATAGCATCAATGTATTATTTAAAGGTCTCCTATATAGCAGTTTTATGAACCTTTGAACCTCCTAGCATATTTATTTCTTACAGAGCTTTTTAGGAAGGAGAATTGGCTCTGGCCAGAGCCCTTGCAACAAACAGCTTTAACAGTTTAAGAGTAAAGTCTCCTCTCAAAGGTGTTTATTACTGCTCTTCTGCCAGAAGCTACCACTCTCACCACACAGTGGATTTAAAAAAATGTGCCTAAACCTCAGTTGCCGCATACAGTGGTTTGGGGTCTCAGTACAACCAGACATTCACTGATGGTTTAAAGTAATATATCTGACTAAGTCAGAGGAGCTGAAACACATTCATTTCTGCAACATTTTAAAAAAGAATGGTGGTGCAGACAGCTGTGGAACGTGCCCACAGTTAAGTTCGCCAAAGTCACTTTGGAACTCAAATAAATCAAAATTTGTTGAGGATTATATTTTACAGATTGTAATATAGTCCCTTATTTTCCCCTCTGCTGTGACTGCAAGATCTAATTGGTGGCTAGAAGATGCAATTTTGTGTTTTATGGTATTTAAATGTCTATCTTCTCTTATCACCTAAGATTTAGTATAAAAACAAATCTTCTCTATTTGTTATTAATTTAAATATTTAAGCAGTAAAAAAAAAAAAGTAACTGAAAATGAGTACCAGTATGAAATAATATTGTCAGAATTAAGCAACTTAGAAGCCATAAACAACACAAGTGCAACTGCAGTTTTTACTGGTACACTTCTCTTTCCTTCTTGCTACAAGGCTGATTCCACACTGTTTTCAGAGAATATCAACCACCAAAGTCTGTTTTTTTTACAGCACGCTAGAATAATGACAAGTAATAGTGGCTCCAGTCAAAAAGACGTTTCAAGTGTAAATATTTTGGTATTAAACTTCAAGAGGAAGGTGGGAAAGTCAATAATGTGGTTCAGAGAAAGCCTCGCTGACCAAAATTGGAACCAGAACAAACACTTTTCACAAAATACCTTCACTGTAGTGTCCAGTTACTCAAAAGACATGCATTTAAAATGGCTACTGATCAAGCTTTCCAGGAGTAGGCAAGTAATATTCCTATTGTTCATTTTTAATTGAATTCATAGTGCTGCAGATATCTAACATACATGGTATTTTTATACATTTACTTATCAATTTAAAATCTTAGAATATTTCATTTGCATATAGGTTTCAGTATGCTAAGCTGACATTGGAGAGTTAGAAGCCCCTACTGATAATAAGTCAGTCTAAGGCAGGGAAATTAACATTGAAGTGTTCACTCTTACACGTTCCTTACTTAAACACAAAACCTAGGAAAGAGATGAGAGAGATAACAGCATATTAGAGCACAACTCTGTCCCCCATCCTCATCCATATCTTTTTGCATTTGTTACCCTTTTGCAACACCATGTCCAAAACATTAGGGACTCCAGTAAATTTTAATTTTACAAGGAATATTTTTTGTGAGAGAAGACAGCAAGTTTTTAAGTGACACTCGTTTTCACTGACACAATACACCCTATTAGAGGACTCACCTCTTTTGATGCCGCTATATGAACTGATACGGTTATCCACCAATAAAACCAGGCCACAAAGAGAAGTCGAATAGAGAGACATTGCAGTTTGAAGTCTGTGAAGTTTTACGCCACTTCGATGATTACGCTTATGTTTACAGAAATCCAGCATATCAGCTCTCAGTAATCTCAAGTTATGCATGGTCTTCAACTGAGCTCCTGTACGGAATATAAATTATTCTAACACATACAGTAAAAAAGGAAACTCAGGATTGTTATTAAAATGCAAGGGATCAAAGTGCTCCCCTAAGTTTTGTGAAGAACATCTATAAGGGAAATACAATCAATATACTCAAAGAAAGTTCTTAACCGTATATTCAGTTTTACATACATATCAGCAATTTACAAAATAAGAGTAAAAATGCAATATTTTCATATACTGTCACAAAGCAAGGCTTATCTATACCTGAAATGTTCCCTATTATAAGGCTATGGATAAAATACTAATGTAGTCAAAACAGACAGTCTAAAAAGTCTCTATTGCATAAACAAAAAATACAAATTTTAAGCACCTATTTTTCCATTAATTTATTGTGGGAATTAAATTTAATACCCACATTTTGTTACCAAACATAAGAAAAGTTAAAATATAATTTTTAACTGCTATGTGTTTTGATGTTAGTGTGCTTTTCTACACTAGTCACCTTGTTAGAGCAGATAAAAACTTGTTTTAGAATGTTTTCCATTAAGTATATTTCAGGTAGCTAGATACTGTTTGATACAGTTTACACCGTACTCTACTTCTCTTACATCTGTGAAGAACAAATACAAAACAATTACAAACTGTATATATTATACACATTGACAGTTAAACACTGTAAATAATACATGGCTTAGATACATTATTTATTAGCATCTGTTATTATGTTTGGTTTTGGTGTCAGTTTACTTTTCTTACCCAAGTGAATAGTAAAACTCTCTTCTAACAGCCTTTGCTCTTCATAAATTCTTCCATTTCCTTCTACAGATTCTCTCAGTTGACTGGGCTGAACCTTAATTTCATCACTAAAATAATGAGAAACGTACTGAAAAGTTTATCCTAATTTTTGTTCAAGACCAACAATATTTTGTGAAAGCTATTCAAAGTTTTCTCAGCTAGTCTGTGGAAACCAAGAAACTAAACCTATTTGAATGAGCTCCACTCATCCGAGGTTTTATTTTTCTGGCATGCAATACTCCAGGTGCATACCAGCGGAAGAGTAGACTCCACTGTTAGACTTACATTACCTAGCTCATTTGTAAAGCATTCTGAACTTGAGAAATAAAAATAAATCACAATACCTAGTTATAACATAATAAGAACATAGGAATAAAAGGAAAAAAAAAAAAAAAGAATTCTTCTCAGCCTCTTTATAATAGCCAAAACCTTATTTATGAAGTTACTAGAGAAAACATTTCTTTTTTCCCTGCACAAAATAGGAGATTAAAAAAAAACAAATCAAATACTCCACAGTGTTCAAACTAGCAGGAAATATTTCAGATATCAGTTCCAATTTTTTTTCCTAAATTCAACTGTCTGGAAGTAAGTGATATAATAAATACTGTTTCTGCTACGTGAAAGAACATGAACATCTCTCCAATTTGGTTCTGCATTAATGAAAAGTTTCTCTTTATTTTCAAAATGCCTAATCTTCAAAGGTGTTTCAAAAGTGTTTTATAAACTTGCAAGCAATTCCACTAACTGCAAATGCCTAGTGATGAGGTAGAACTGAGATATACTGTTAATAAATATATACACACACACATATAAGCAACTAGATGCATAAAGATCTGTATGTGCGTGTGTGTATATATATATATTTTATGTCTATATATGTGTGTAACACACATGCATTTTCTCTCTCTTTCTCTCTCTCTAAGCTTCTAGTTGCCCCACTATAGACTTCCTGTGCATTATTTTCAAATGCATTAGGGACCTATAGTTTTCAGTACTCAAGCAGAGAGATCACATTTTCTGCTAGTGTATGTGAGTGCAATGATTCAAATACTATCACTTCACATCTGTTATAAGCATCCAAGATTACGAAGCCAAAACATACTCACTCTGTCTCAGAGGTCCTTGCCTCTGGACCTCTAGCAGTCCACTTCTAGCGTTCAGCTCTAAGCAACTTCACCTTGGTCTCACTTTACAGTAGTAGAAGGCCAGAACATTGGAAGAGGTTCACAGTGATAAGTATGAATAGCCTTTGTAATCTTTAAAACCTCATGGAAATAATCAACAAAGCTAACATGAAAATTCTGTGGAAAAATATTTTAGGATTGGGCTTAGAGCTTGAGCAGATTGTCACTACTGTAGTGATGTTTTAGCTGGTCACTAGGTTAGAAAGAGGCCAGCTTGCTTGTGAGCTACGCTAGTACATTCTGGGACTAACCCAAGAACTGCAAAAGACTTCCAAAACATAAATTCACAAAAACCTGAGGAATCTAAACATACAGCATCATTTTCCAATATATTTCAACTCCCCTCTCTCTTCCCTCATGTTCCATACGCTCGGCTTCCTTATCCCAAAAGAGAAAGTGATCCACTTAAGAGAAAGTGATGAAGTATTTCACGCGTTATGATCCATGCCTGCCTCCTCTTACCACTGGCATCCACTTTGTTCAAAGGCATTGTGTTTCCCATAAATTCCTTACTGCATCCACCTAAATCTACTCAGACAGGCTTTTCTACTAATGTGAGGCATGAGAAAGCATCAGGTTTTACTCCTTCTCTTTTCCTATTAGTAGCAAAGGTGGTGGTTACTAATAATAAAGAATAAGGATCTCCTCAAGTTACAAATTCAGATTTCCCTGCTATTTCCTCAACCAGAAAGCTTATCATTCAACTCTCACAAGTGTTCACACTAAAAAATTCCATTTTTTAGCTGTCCAGTGATATATACATAAAACAAAAACAAAAAAAAAGAGGAAAAAAGAAAAAAAGAGGCTTATTAATTCAAAATGTGTCATACTGTTACCATTTATTAAGCTACAATTATTCTGCAGAACATCCTTAAGCGGTAACAGAAAGCCTTGTGAAATAGGGCTAAAGATAGACATTGTAAATAAAGGCAAAACAGGAGGAAATTCAGTTCAAGTTGTAGTTATTGCATTACAACACTTTGTTACAACATTACACAATGAAGAAATTCCTAAAAATATAAATATTTAATTATGATGGTTTATTTGCCTTTGATTTGCTTTGATTATCCTATTTAAATGGCTAATCTGAAACAAAGATTATATAAAAGCAAGTCCTTTGAACTATTACAGATGGAAGTAAGCATCAGAGAGGAATTAAGTACCTGATTGAGCTGTTGTTGGGATTCTTTAGGTCCTGATGAAGCTTTATCACCCACTCCTGATATTCCTGCTTCTGGATAGCAGTAGACTGTTTTAATTCATTGGTCCATTTGTTCTCTAAATCCTAACAATATGACAGTGATAATTTGAGTGTTTTGGGTTTTCTTTTTAAGACAATTATTTGTCTTAAATGATGTATTCTAGTTCACTGAACTTAATTTACCTGCTGAGATTCAAAATGCTGAGCCGCTAATGAATTTACATCTTGGTCTGTTAGCGATTTCCCTAGCTCCTGCATCACCTTATCCATTTCAGCTCCTTGTCTGAAAGAGAAGCAAACGTAGATTTACAATAAGCAACACTTTCAAAAAACTGGCAGAAGAACACCCATTGTTGTTGATATAGTTACTGATATAATGATCAGCTGTATCAGTCAGCTGGTCAATGCTCATCACAAGCAGAGAAACAACTGAACACATAGAGTCAATACACAGCTACATCACACTAGAGCTCTACAACATTACTGCTCTTAGGATTACGTGCTCTTTCTTCTAGATGCATACTTGAGAAGAGTCAATAAGCAGCAAGAAGTTTTGCTAACACATTATTGGCAACATTTATCCCCAAATTAGAGATACATAAGATACAGCTTCATCGGGGGCCCAACTTAAATGCCTCTCTGTAAACGCATGTAGCATGGGGAATAAACAAGAGGAGTTAGAGACGTGTGCGCGCCTGCAGGGCTACGATCTTACTGGCGTCACGGAGACGTGATGGGGTGGCTGCTATGATTGGAGCGTTGGGATGGAGGGATACAGGCTCCTTAGGAAGGACAGGCAGGGGAGAAGAGGAGGGGGTGTCGCCCTCTATGTCAATGACCGGCTGGAGTGCATGGAGCTCCCCCTGGGGATGGATGAGGAGCTGACT
>NW_009199755.1:8213-9081 GCF_000690835.1 Fulmarus glacialis | reverse complement strand
ACTATGTTGAGAGCAATGGGGGGTGGGACGTTCAAGCATTGGGATACACATTTAGCAAAAGCCACCTGGTTAGTCAACACCAGTGGATCTGCCAATCAGGCTGGCCCTGTCCAATCAAAATCCTACGTACTGTAGAGGGGGATAAAGTCCCCGTAGTGCACATAAAAAATATGCTGGGTTATTCCTGCCTCGGACAAAGGAAAACCCATCTGTGGGATTACTTTTTCTCAAGGACCTGGGTGCACTTCGTGGGTGATGCGGAAGGATGGGGAAGTCCGGTGTGTACCTCAAGGGGATTTGATTTTGGGTAAAAATACCCAATGAACTGAATTGTATGATGTTAATTGCTATATAATACTGTATATCATCACTTCTATGGTGGCGATATGCCATATCAATGGTATTACCTAGATTAATGAAGAAAGAAATTTTATGAAACTGAGCAAAGTGCATTGATGATAGAACCGGACAAGCACAGCGATAATGGAACTAGAACTGGCTTCAGCATGCAATAATCCAACACCATACACCATCCCTCCTGTCCTGAAGGACTGTTATGACAGATGGAGCCCAAAGTCATGGACTAAATGAACTCAATGACCATTTTAGAAGGATGGCCCATAGGCTAACGGAATGATATCTCTGTGTATATATCAAAAGGCAGGAAAAATGGTGGTGATTAATTGGAATGTATTGGAAAATGTGGGATTTGGACATGACATAGATGGTATGGAATAAGGGGTGGATACTGTCCTGGTTTCGGCTGCGATAATTTTCCTCCTAGTAGCTGGTATAATGCTGTGTTTTGGATTTAGTATGAGAAGAATGTTGATAACACACTGATGTTTTAGTTGTTGCTAAGTAGTGT
>NW_009199755.1:0-7958 GCF_000690835.1 Fulmarus glacialis | reverse complement strand
CCCTTCCTTTTCTGTCCTATTAAACTGTCTTTATCTCAACCCACAAATTTTACTTTTTTTTTCCCCGATTCTCTCCCCCATCCCAATGTGGGGCGGGGAGTGAGCAAACGGCTGTGTGGTGTTTAGCTGCCTACAGGGTTAAACCACAACAGATACACACCACATAGCTGAAGGCAGAGAAAATCTTCAGTCTCCACTTACATGCAAATTACATGAATAAATGCAGGAGACATAATTTCTTAAAATGGAGTAATAATTAAAGTGATAAATAAAAACCTTCTGTTTTGTTTTTTTTTTTTAACCAAAACCCACAATTCCAATGATACATAATTGTCTGCCTCATGCAAATTTAGCAAAAAAACTGACTATATTTGCTGACACTCTTTAAGAATTACAATACTTTAAAATATATGCAGAAACTCAGTTAATTATGATAATTAAAAAAGAAAAACAGAAAAATTACACATCTCTGGAGACACAATCCAAATAATAACCAGAATATTAAATTGAAGAATACATCAAGAAAATTTGCACTACACAGAAAAAAAAAACAAAGAAGCTGTGAAATTAATGTAAAAATGTTAAATCTTTTTTAGAAATATGTTTCTACCCCTTTTATAAATAGAGAAACCTCAATAGTTTCATGAGGTAGAAATATGAAGTCTTTCAATTTGGGGAAATTACTACAAATATATAGCAGATGCAACAAATTATTTCCTTGCTCTTACAAATTATATTCCCACTTGCATGTAAGAAAATGGTGGTAAAGAGTTGAATGCATTATCTTTATATATACATAAACTAAATATTGCTCAAGTACACTTGCTTGTGGGCATTTAACAATGTCACATGTGGACTCTTCCCTCTGAGAAGCTGTACATATATAGAATTATACACATTCTTATACAAAGGACATTGCTAGAGCAGGTTTTGTTTTCTTGTTTCAAAGGAGAAAGTAAAGAAATTCCTACGATCGTTATCTTTCTTCAAAACACCTGAACCTCTAGTATATCACATGCAGTGCAAATGTGAAAGCCCCTTTATATTGAAGTTCTTCTGACCATGCAGTAACTCCATTCGTAACACGTGTTCATCACAAGTCACCCTTTAATGTGAAGCTTTAAGTCTGATCGCTCCATCTAAGTCTGCTAGCCATGCAAAGTACTCTCGGTTTTCCGATGGGCAAATTTTCTGATGGCAAAATGGTTTTCATTGCAGAGCAGTGGTGAAGAACGTGGTGCATTTCAAAAAACCTCCAGATATGTTAAATTCACTAAAGTTAGGGGTGAAGCTAGGGACGTTAGTATTCATGATGTCTTTGGACAGTGTAATGTATCATTTAGATTCTTCAAAGAAAAGCTGGAAAATATTTGTAAACAATTTCTAGAATTGTTTTGCTTACATAAGAGATAATGCGAGGAATCTTGTATATTTGCTCATGAATGTGTCCTGAACATGTTTTTATCCCTAAACTGCATACGTAGAGAAAAGTAAGTCCATAGCCCACCTGTTTTTCCTTAATACCTACAAATCCTTGCTTTTTTCCCAATTTTGCTGTTATATATGCCTCCTTAATCTTATCTCCTTACAACCTGTAATTCTAATATGTTATAAAATCCCTGCTCAATGTTATTTTTTCAAAAAAACTTATAGATTTGACAAATAAAGCTTGTCATTGAAAAGAAAAACTCTTCCAGAGGCAATGCTGCTTTACTGGTGCAAATAATTGTTTACTTTAGCACTCCTCCAAAAAAATATTTTGTTAACAGATTTAAAACATAGGATTAACTATTAACAACACTTTTAAAAAAACAGAGACTTGAGTCAATTTCAACCAGCAATCTTTTGACCTTTCTCTGGGAAAAAAAAAAAAAGACCAAAACATTGATCGTGATTGCATCAGAAACTTAATACAGTATTTCAAAAATGAAAGTGATGTTTAATTAGGTACCATGAAATATATTTCTAGAGAAATCATATGCAGCAAATGCTGTTTTCAGTGAAAGAAACTAAAAGTCCAGAATTGCTTAATCACTTTAGGATGTATTAATTATTCTCCAGGTACTGGTAACCTTCGTCTGTCCTTTCTAGCCACACCACATACAGAAAAAGAGGTAGATTAGTAGAAAATTACCTTACTTTCACATTCTGTTGAATATAGGTGAGATTCTCACTTTGAAGAGACATCAGAGGGTCATTGTACACGCGGGTTTCCACAAGCTAGAGATCTAATTCATCCGGTATTTCAGCCACCACTAGGAAAAAGATGATAGATTTTAATGCAATGAAGGCAAGCCTCTTTTTAGCTATAACTTAGATACACAGCTGCGCAGTTAAACTTGCTAAAGCAATTAGTATAGCCCATAGCCCCAGAATTTCACAGGAAAAGGGTGAATGTTGGGGTTTTTTGCATGTTAAATATCCAGTCAGGTCATTGCACATAGTTGTAAGAATACATGCCTGTGCATTACTTGCACAGCTTTTAACTGTCTCTAGATATGCGACTTCTTTTGTATCCATCTCTGAAATTCAATCTGTAACACACTAATATAATTTAGGTAAAATTCTTTTATCAATCTTGCATATATTCAGCTATTTATGTATATACGTGTATATGTATGGTTTATTATTAATGAAGTGCTATGGAATTCTCCATATCTGCACTTATTTCACAGGCTGCTGACTCCTGATTGACTTCTTTAGTATATTTTGGTAGACATAATATGAAGCACTTCCTAGTGTAATTTTTCTTCTTAGAGATATTATCAGAGTTTCACTGAGAGGACAGTGGGGTTTAGAATCGGGTTTAGTAACAGATACTAACCTAGTATGTTTTCTGAAAGCTTACAATAAAATAGAATTTCTGGGAGAAGTATCCCAACATGTCCAGGGATGGGTGTGCAATACAGAAATAGTGTAATCTCTCCTGTTAATCTCATGAAATAACGGAACTGAGTTTTCCCCCAGCTGGGAATTGACTTGGTCCCACAGAAAACAAAGTCTCATCATTGAATTCATGAAGAACAAGACCGGACTCTAAATAAGAAAAACCTATGCCTGTTTTGTCCTCATATGTCTCAATCTTTTTATTCCTATTTCTATACTTGTACACCAAACAAAAGCCTTTAATCTGTTTCACTGAAGGAGTAAGGCAGAACATTTATATTCAAACAAAATAAAGCCAGAAGAATGCAGGGACAATGTCCACCTGGTCCATCCTCTTGCCCTACAAGAAATGTATTCTTTTAGATGTGGATGAAAATAATTCTTCCTCACATTTAACTTTAATATTTCATGCACATCTTTTCCTATGGTTCTACATAGCAGCAGCCATGTCCTGTCCTATTAGATATAATGCAGGACAAGCACCGAGCCCGCTTTGGAGTTTCTGCGTATTTCTGACTTCTCTAGCGTAAAACAAACTAAAATCCATCTCACTGCTTCCATGATTCATTCACCTCAGTTCATCTCTTTGTTCTTCAGATTTTCCTTAAGAAAGATGAAAACCCTTATATTTCTTCAAAGTCAATGGTCTCTAAAACTAAACTATTTATGGGAGCAGTAAAAATGTAGCTAGTTTTCATTTAGAAAAAAGAATTCCTCATTTTTTAAAAATCTTTTTGTAGAATCTCATTGCAACTTATATATACCTAGTGAAATGGTTCAAAACCCCTATGTAAATAGTTTTTTAAATTCACACAAGTTCAAGAAGGATAAGATCAAGCCTATGTAAAAATGAAATAAATCATATTTTATGTAAATTTTAAAATTCCACAGAACCAATAGTGTATTAAATTCTACTGCTGTTTTCCATAAGAGCTTAGTGAACATAATTTTCATGTTTGCACATATGAAGAGATAAAATGTTGTCCACCAGTACAAAACAGGGTATACAATGAATAAAACAAACATGAACTCAATTTTCACATTTAATGTCTGATTCTTCCATAGATGTCAATGGCAAGACTAATTCATTTCGTCAAGGCAGGATCAAGACCTAAGTGGCCAGTAATGTGCCCTTCAGCTTCATGTTCAATCAGTTCTGTTCACTTACCACACTTTTCCATTGCTGTGACAATTTGAAAGCATTTATTCTGTAAATGAACAGTCAGCTTTCATGCAAACAGTCCATTAGCATTAATCATATGACTCTCACATGATACATTGACAAAAAGAAGTGTTTGCGATATTTCTCTTGCCCATGACAAATAAGTAGTTGGTAAGAAATGAAAAGGAAGGCTAGAACAATTGATCTCTTGACACCATTTCATTTCTTTTCTGAAATATGAAAAGCCATATTCTATTTAGTGTAAATATGGAGGATGGTATTTCTGTTGATCAAAATATGAGTCTTTGCCTATTTTATCACAGATCCTGTTGCATAAATTAACATTTGCATTTCCATATATATTTCTCTTATGAAAATTCTGAAGAATCCCAACTTACTGGAGTACAAAATGTGCAACTGCATAAAATAATTGAATGAACTTAGTCACTGGCACTGACTATTATAAACAGACCCTTTCTTGGTCTTATCTAAGGATTTTTAAGGTATTAAAACCTTAAAGCTATCAAGACATGCACCTTCACTAGAGTTTGACTAAACACTGCTATGCAGCCACTGGAAATAACTTGCATTAGGGCTTCTGCCTAACAGGAGATTATGCTGAACCTGAACCAAAGCCCAGTGAATTCAGTATGAGTTTTTTCCTTCAACTTTAATTGGCACTGGATCGAGCCCTTTGCACACAATCTCCCATTTCTTCAATATTAAAACAATGCTTATGACTGTCAAACAACATTTTTCCCTTCAATATCCATTCAAAAGGAGATTTTGCAAACCAACCCAGGACTCTGCAAAATGAAAATCAGACTTGGATTTGTGTGTCAAATAATAATCTTCAGAAGCTTGTTATACTGCAGATGGAGATTTTAGCTGCCACGTTGTCCTTCTAAAAATAACACGCGGTTTTCCAGTGAGCATGCAGTCAACTAGCAATATCAGTTTGCATTTATATCGCAAAGAATCATTCGAGAAATCCATCTTTATAGGTTTCTATAATCAAATTGGAAAACCGTTCATTTTATACAGAAGGAAAAATATTTTAAAAATCTTTAAAAACATGACACATCTCAAAGTTTTTTATGTTTCACAGTGGAAGAAAAAATGACCACAGATGAAAGTGATAATGGATACACTATCTAAGAATTAATCGACATTTTTTTAAGTGACAATGCTGGCAAACCACAAGAATGAAAGGTTAAGGTATTTACTGTAAGCCAAGAGGAAAAGATTTATATGCATTATCTCCAAGCCAAAATACAATAAAATCCATTTTTACACTTGAAATAAAATACAATCAAAAGGCCTTTTGTGTCTCTGACACCCTGTCTCCTTCTTATGTTATAAACTATCCCCGAATTTTCCAGCACCATTTTGGCCCTTTTCTTTAAAGGGTAGATAATATTTAGTTAGGAATGCACTTGTATGGTTTTTTAGTCCTGATCCAACTCCTACTGTTGCCAGTGGGATATTTTCTGTTGAATTCAGTGGGAATTAAATAAGTCCTTAAGAAAAAGTTAGTATCCTATATTAAAATGGTTGCTGTTAACAGAGATTTATTTGTGACTGCCCCAGTGGCTTACCAGTAAGTTGATGGGACATGAACGTGAACATGAACCTGAACCAGCTGTAAGGCAGAAAAGCTGAGATTAATATTTGGATTCCCTGATGAAAAGCTGCAATTGCTTCATGTATAGGTAAATGTACTCTGGCTATTCCCAGAGTGACCTTGGCGGCCAACTGTGTTGCCCTCAGTGTCAGCAGAAAGAAGGCTGTTGGTGTTAGTGGGCTTTGGATCAGGCTTTAAAGACAAAGAAAGCTTGCTTAAGGAGGAAAACAGGTGTAACAAATAGTCCTGATTTCCCAGGTTTTGTCACTTAGTGTTTAGAATATCAACAAGACAGTTTAAGCCTTGAAGAATTGTTGTAAGTCAACTATTTAGACCCTGTATGTTTCTACAGTTGTATACAATAATAAAGAAGAACAAATCTCTCTGGCTTACAAAAAAAGGCAAGTACTTTATTTATCAATAGAGATTTTAGCTGCTTTTTACACGATTGCAATGACTAAACAAATAGCATAAAATAAACAAAGGAGAGTATAAAATCACTTTATTCCAGCTGGTATCCCAAGACAACCTTTTGACTAAGTACAGAGTTAGATGTTTCAAGTATGGCACTTATATAAATAAGAGAAGGTGATATATTCACAGTTAAAAGCAATGAACTCTGTTCCTTTGGTATGTGTGTCATCATAGGTAATTGTAGGTAAATACATAACTTGGCTGGCATGAACCAACTGCATCTTCTTCATGCACATATTAGGGAATGAACTGAAATGTACTGATATATTTTGCAGATCACAACTAATGTAAGATGATTAAGGTCTCTGGTGTGTGTGTGTGTGGACAGGCAAACAAAAAAATGGCAAACTTATATTCAGCATTTATTGTTCAGCATAACTAATTGATGCACAAACTATGATAGAAGATAGCTAGTAATACACACCAGGAATAAACTCTGTGATTTAGACGAGCAAAATAATGTAAGACATCTGTGTGACAGGTGAACGCAGATATCCTAGTTGAGCTGTGGTCAGGTTCCTTGCAGTGCAATTACCCTCCTTTTAAAACATGCTTACATCTGCACTTTGCAACAGTTTCCCCCACACTATCCCACCCCATATAGAGTATTCTTGCAGATTTTTAATATGAACATTCTACACGTTTACAACACTCAGACAGTCCAAACTGTAAACTTATCCTAATGACGAGCAAAAAGCCGCTCCACCGACAGGTAACACCCGATCATTAGAAAGAAAAGTAGGAATAATAGTAGCTGTGCTGTAAGGCTAGATCAAGCATGGGTTTATAGCTGTTTTTTCAGTCTTTTACATAGCACTGCATTTCGCAGCTAGTTCAGTAAGTGCAGATCCAATACCTTAATGGCTTTCTTGGTGGTTTGATAAAATGCTTGCCTAAGCAATGTACCTTTCTCTAACGGTGTCTGGGTCTGTTCCACCTGGCACAGTGTTTCAGTTCTGTCACAGCCTCACACATAAGCTGAGTCACTTGACTGAGTCCTGCCAAAGTTAGGCATGCTCATTCTTGGCAGGTCCTTATTTCTGATTTCGTATATGGATTTCCTTTTTGCCTGTACTCCTCTCACTGCCATTTTGATCTTTCTCCAGCCCAAGTGGTTCAGTTCTGCCAAATTGAGCACCACGCAAATCCCACTGACAGCAAACATGAATACCAAGAATACAGTCTTCTCAGTGGGTCTAGAGACATAGCACTCTACTTCTTTAATGCAAGGGTATCTGTCACATTCGTACATGGAAGGGACATTGAATCCATACAGAAAATACTGTCCCACTAAGAATCCAATCTCTAGGGCATTTCGAAAGACCACTTGGATGATATAAAATCGAGAAATGCCTTCTTGCCTCCTCATCTTTGACTTTGTAGTTCTGATAGCAGGATTGGGGATTTCCTTCACTTCTAAGCAGTCTGGTTCTGCCTCTTTGGTGGAGTTCTCGGTGTTCTGCAGCACCCCATTGACAATCGTGTTCTTGATTTTCTTACTGTCCTCACGCTTCATAGAATCCTGGTCCCTCTCCAAGGTGAGGAAGACAGTGGAGTACCTCCGTTCCCTCTGCTTAGCAGACTGGTGAACGGAGTACGTTATGAAGCAAAGGCTGGGAGTGCACACCATGATGATCTGGAACACCCAGTACCTTATATGAGAAATAGGGAAAGCCTGGTCGTAACAAGCCTGGTTGCAGCCTGGCTGCAGCGTGTTACAGACAAACATAGTCTGCTCGTCATCGTACACCGTCTCCCCTACAATGGCCACAATGAGTATCCTGAAGATCACCACCACCGTCAGCAGGATCC
>NW_009199754.1:0-34380 GCF_000690835.1 Fulmarus glacialis | reverse complement strand
TTCCAAGCTTAATGATTCTATGATTCTAAGGAGGAAGGGGATATGCTGTTCTTCACATCCATGATGAATAGGCTGAACCCAGCAGGCTTTAACTACAGCAAGAGTAGTTTAAGCTAGACATTAAAATCTGTTCTAATGCCAAAGATGCAGAAATATTGTGAAGACTTCATAAGTGGAAGTCTGTAAAATGAGTTAGACATACATCTGTGGGGAATGGCTTACGAAGGCAGAGCCTGGGCTGTATCTGAAGTTCCTTCTGTTTTTCATGGAGTAACATTCATCTGATCAAATGCTGACAAACACATTGGCGACTCACCATCAGGTGTATGGCAGGCAGAGCCTAATGTGTATTAAATCCAGAGAACTTACAAGAAAAGTCCCAATTCAAACCAAGAATCTTTAGCAAGGTATTGCAGCTGTCTGGAAACATGGTTACAAAGTAGAGTTCCTGAAAGAAAGATCTTGCAGGTGCAGGAAAGCAGGCTACTGAAGAAATCAGAGAATGTCAGACCAGGGACGCATATCTCCTAGCAAGATAACTTGCAGGTAAATGCACAAGGTAGCAAAGAAGAAAGCAAGCATGATGATACAACAAAGGTCATTTGGGGGGCCATCTCCTGTGAAAAAGGAAAAAACTAGTGACACCAA
The DNA here is from genome assembly GCF_000690835.1 of Fulmarus glacialis. Lineage (NCBI taxonomy): Eukaryota > Metazoa > Chordata > Aves > Procellariiformes > Procellariidae > Fulmarus > Fulmarus glacialis. The sequence goes on along the minus strand of NW_009199754.1, from coordinate 33,732 downwards.
AAGGGAATAAGCAGAAAAAAAAAAGCGGAAGGAAAGACTCTAGTGATAGGTAGGAATGTACAAAGGTCTTTTTTGAAAGGTCAGCTAGGAGTAACATATCTGACACAATTTTTTTTCTAGATCTATCACCAGTCAAGACAGTTGTGTCCTTTCCAGTTTCATGGAGCCCCAAAATCTTCCCAAGGGGCTGTTGCAGAGAGTATATAAAGCAGGAGAACAAGGTCTGGCCTCAGCATTTTGGAAAAAGAAAATAGGGGAAATATGTTGATGGCATCCAGAGGGAGGCCTTTGGCCTTAGTAGTACCTGCCCATCTCATCTTATGCTGAATAAAAGGCAGTATCTGAATCCTCTTGCCTCAAGGAGAACTGACCTGGCAGAAAGAACAGAGTACAGAGAAATGTATCAAGAGCAGAGTTATTTCATGGCAAACACAAGCTCATACCACGGTTGTGCCCTCCAGAAGATGTTCACGGGAGGTTGAGAAGGTTGCTTAATTTGGGAGCATCCTGCTTAGCACAGGAACTCAAAAAAAAGGGATGCTCCATGGCAGGATAGTGTACATCCCTGAATAGGGGAGAGCAGCTGATTCTCCATACGGAAGACTCTCTTCCCTTTTTGGGAGCAAGAGGAACACAGAAAGGTTCATCAGAGAAGGAGCTGTTTCTGACAAGAGAGGGCAAGGAAACTCACTGTCTACTCACCAGGTCAGCCCCCCAAGGAAGGAGCTGGCTGTCTACAGAGTGATTACAGGGAAGAGCTGGAAGTAGATTGAGCTTTGAAGCCAGGCAACTTGTTGCCTGATAGCCCAGTAAATCATTAGTAACAGGACACAGACTTCACATTAGCTCTGTAATGTCTCAAGACTCTTCAGGCTTCATCTGGACTTGTCTTCATGTGACTGAAGCTTTGTTTTAGTTTGCTTAGCTGTATCAGCAATTATCTGATGACCAGGTGGTTGTTGCCCAATTTGTTCTTCTGTTTGCTAAACCTCTGTTTAGATTTTCCTAGTTGTTTGAGGTAACCATATTTTTTGCACAGATATAGTAACAAGTAGTTATTCTTGGTAGAACGAAATATCTATGAACCTAGGATAAAGATGCAGTGTAGAAGAATGCAGGCATGAGATGATAACAGAAGGGATACGGGATGATACTGGAGACCCTCGAGCTGTTAATTTATCAGCGGTCAATTACTGATGATTAACTGTGGTTCTTAAACAGTGGTAGCTCAGGCAATCACATGGCCAAGACCCTTCTTTCCTCAGAGCCATAATGGTGATGTGGACAGGACAATTGGCCCTTCTGCAGCTACTCAGCTCTCCCCCTGCACCACAATTAGCAGCAGAGAGAGAATAGCACATCTATGATATTGTGTCAGAGCCAGCATCACCCAAAATCAGATATCTCAAGTAAGTGCCTTAAGTCAATGTGGCTCAAAAGTATCATAAGAGCATTTTCTCGCAGCTCCCAGGCTACTCACTTGTCATGACTGAAGCTGTCCTGTGAAAAAGGCAGTGTTTTGGCTTCAGTATTTTCCAAAATGACTGTTTCATTGGGAACTTGCCAGATGCCAGCTGGTCTTTCCATGAGGAAGGTTGGGCTTTTGAATCTTTTCTTCATATACCGACAAATCACTGTTTTCACTTTTTGAGCAAATCCTTTCCCCAAAAAAGGGAGGGAAGGTCTGCCTGTTTGTTAGAGCAAGGAGAAGCAGAAGACCCATCAGTAACTTACAGTCATCTGTTTGCCTATTGGGTTCTTCCAGATACGAAATTTACCCAACCCAAGAAGACCCAGGAGCAACACACAGCTGGAGAAGGCGGAGGCTGAAAGTGACCCTAGCAAAGAGGAGCTTAGGAAATCAAAACCTGAAGCAGATCCTTAAGACCTTTGCTTCAGTTAAGAGCAAGAAGACTTTATCAGCACATCCAGGCTAAGTTTCCGTTGTATCCTTGGTCCATCCCAAAATCTCACCAACCAGGCACTTATCCAAGCACAGCTGCCCTTCCACTCACATACGCCTGTCCTCAGGAATCGGGCTGGGAATCTTCACAGTCACATTCACATGTATTTCACAGTATGATGAGAGTAGTGCTGAGGATCTGGCCTGTGACTCAGCCCTGACCTTTTGTTCTGTGGCACAGCCTTAAGTGGCGCAACCTAAAAGTGGCAAATAAAGGGAGTGAGGCAATATTTGCATGTGCCACCTGCCTACCTCCAGCCTTGCCAGCACCTGGCAAAGCAGAAAGCAGAGGAAAAGCAAGTTTTGACTACTCCAGTACATTCTGCCTGAGTAAAGACTGAGAGATATGTCCTAACATTATTTTAATTAAAATGCAATATCAATTTGATTTGAACCACCACCTTTGATACCAAACTCAGCAACTTTATGTAGTAGGCTTGAGTGGAGATAAAAAATTAATGTGTTAAATAATTTAGGCATCAGAGAGAGTCCCATGACCATAATATAAACATATTGATGTTGGCAAGAAAACATTTATTATTAATTTTACATAAGAGCTACAAAGTTCCAGGTGCATTTCCTAATTCATGCCAAACTTTGTAGACATGCAGAGTTTTATGGTAATTAGAACTTATTTATTTGTATCAATCTACATTTATGTTAAGAAAAACAATAATTATACAGAAGAAGGAGGATTGTTCTAAGTTTTCTATGTATATTTGGCCTGAACGAGCACTCTTACTAAGTTTTTGGTGCTACTGCAGTAAATGAGTAGGTGCTTACAAGAATACAAAAGATATTAACTAACCGTTTTTGGAATTGTCATGGCAATGCCCCAGATTTCCTATAAAATCCTGGATAGGTACTGACTAAAATGTTATTTTCTTCTGTGTTTGTCTTCCTTACCTAGAATGATGACTCCCATCTACAGAATATATATATGTGTATATAGATATATATCCATTCTGTAAGTACACATCCACATGTGTGTGATGTAGATACACACACATACATTCAGAAGACTATATATGCATGTAGGATAAAGAAAAGTGTGGCAAACACCAAATCTACAAGAACAAATTTGCATATTTTTGTTGCTGTTAATAATCACTTGGCAAAGGGTCGTTCTTGTGGTTTCTTTACGGTATGCATCTTTGAGCAGATGCTCATTTTCTGAATACTGCAACTTTAAATGAAGAAATCCCTTTGCCTACTCTCATTTAAATTCAAACACAGATATTACAGTAAGTCACTGTGTTTGCTCTCTTCATGATCCGGGCCCAAATTTCCAAACAAAGATTTTCGTGCCAAAATTTTAGACCCCTACATTAGGAGAGAAAAACAGCGTCGTTATATTTGTTTTTCTTATTCAGCATTTCCTTGTTCTGAAATAACAGTAATGGAGGCAGAACAGACCAGCCAGTGCTGAGCCCCAGCTCTGGCAGCTGCGTGGCGCTGAGCAAAGCGGCTCGGAGGAGGGAGTAAGGCAGTTCTTAGGTGGCATCAAGCCGCCAGGACTGGGCTCCAGCAAGAGGAGCGGGCTGAGACTGCAAGGAGCCACAGCTGGACCTCCTTGGATTCGGGTACTGCCCAAACAGTGCTGCCTTGCCACCATCACTGAGGCTGCTGTAAGCTCCAGAGGGGACCTGGGATGGAAGAGCGAGAGGTTTGACTGGAGCTGTTCTCCTCAGCCCCGAGCGCAGCAGAGCTCAGCAGCCCAGGAGCGCCGGCCATCCATTTTATGCGGCTTGTGTATAATAAAACATATCTGATGCATTTTTAGATCATCAGCTGCAGTTTTAAAACAGGCACCTTGCTGAGAAAATAAATACAAAAAACATGACTAGAGGAGACCGCACAACCATAGAGCAACTGAGAGCAAAATCAGAACTATTCCTTCTTTTTCTTCTTTTTTTTAACTGATGTAATTAAAGACTTCCCCAGCACGGACACAAAGGGAGTATTTAATGTGAACTTTAAAAAAAATAAAAAGATTTAAAGGTTTAATATACCTCCAGGAAAAAAAAAAAGCAGTTAAAAGATTTCCTTAAAAAAAAATAAAGATCCACAAATGGCTGGTGAAACTCCATAAAGCAGCTGGAACTTGTTAATAGTCACACTCTCCTGTGACCTGAGATGCAGGAATCTAACCATGAATTTTTTACAGATATCCTTTAAAACAAGTGCTGGCTGATATCACTGTGGCCTGCTGGACTAAAACTTTCTGAAGACACTGTGGCACCTAGAGGAAATCAACTCTCCTGAGATTTAGGCTTCAGGAAAAAATACCTTTTTTTTTCATTTCTTTTTCTTAAAAAGAAAAAAAAAAAGAAACACTTAATCAGTAGCAGTGACTCAGTATTAAAAACCAACAGTATTCTTTTCCCTCTGCTCTGCACATATGGTTCCTCTGAGAGACCAGAGTTAATGAATAATAATAGTAATTTCTTCACTAGCCATTGCTAACTTTGATACCATGTGAAAAACATTAAATGCGAAAGAGCAGTTTTCTACAGAGATGGGCCCAACAAACCTTCTGGATCTAAACAGCCAGAATTTTGCAGGGAGTTGATAAACAGAGTCTAAATGTCTCTGTCTTTATCACAGCCCCAAAAAAAAAACCAGCAGAAAACATGCTCAGAGTCATGCCCCCAGGCACTGAAATCAAAACCCAGATTCAGATTTTGGTCACATCTTACTGGGAAAAACTGAATGTTGTATTAAATCGAGGGTTCCTCTAAATGTTGCTAACACTCATAATTCAGAGTTGTGCAGAAATAATGGCCATGCTTTCCTGCAGGATTTTGCCCCCCATGCACCAAGGATGAAGGCCCTACTGTAGACCACCCGGTGACCTGTCTAATCTTCCCTTTCAGCTCCCCCTTCCCCTCCTTGCGCAGGAAGAAATAGCGCGTGCCGTTCCAAACAAGCCAACCAGCATGCCAACCAACACGAGCTGGCTTCAGCCAGGGTGGTAGCGGCTTTCTTGTCATGGCACTACACATTTAGCAGGGCTTACTATATAAGCTGGAGGACACCACCAGCCCCGTGAGACCACCTGGCTTCTGGATTAGAGGACATCCACCTTGAGGTACAGGTGGAGTGAATGCAAAACTGTTTACAACGGCCAGAACACCAGCCCCTACGGTGATGCCAGCGCGAGGTTTGAAGATACTGTGCCTAAACTGGAGAATCCTTGTTAAGAAAAGTTGTGGGGTGGGTTTTAGTAAGTTTTCACTAAAGAAAATTCAGGAGTGGGCCCTTGTTTTCAAAAACCCCCAAAACATATCAAAATTTGGGGGTACAGCAAAGTAAAAATTTGCTGCTTGAGCCATTACCTACTTGCTGGAGGTAAGCTTGACCTTTCAACATCCACCTTCAAAACACAGCAGGATCAATGCTTTGTGCTTGCGAGGACACTGGGATAACTGAGTCCTTTCATCTTGGAAAGCCACTGTATTTTCCCTGTGCCTCTGCTCCTTTATTGAAGAGATCTGGTAGGAGGGGTTGTGGCTTTAAGCTTTTCTTCTCCCACATTTTTTTCTGTCTTGCTGGGGGTTTCTACAAGGCCCAGCAAGTATTAGAGCCTAAGCACGGCTGTAATAATAGAGCCCTTGGGAAAGGTGGCACTTCCATGGCTGCAGGTGTTGAAATACTCACCCTGAGATCTCTGTCTCATTAGCTCTGCTCGCCAGCCTCCTTATTATTGGAAAGGTTATCACAACACTGTGCCTATGTGAAAGAAGTCAGGCTCTGATTTGGACACATATCAGCCTCCCAGAAGAACCACCACATTTGGCACAGCCCGGCTGTCAGTCTTAGCAAAAGGGCCAAGAACTGGAAGGATACGAAGGCCGACTCTACTGAGCTCTGCAAAAGGTCATTCAAGGTCAAATCAGGGTGGTAATGTGGGGAAGCTCGCTCTGCTGGAGCTCGTCCCATGCCCATTCTGCAAGGAAAACTACAGTCTTTAGGGCCGCCACTTTCCTTCACAACCACTAAATTCAGACAAACATTTTAAAAAAAAACAATCTCGGAAAAAGTTAAACTAACAAACTCTAAATAGGGAAAGGTGTTAAATTATGTGTGGCCTCATTCTTGTGCTCTCCCTGACAAACAAAATGTGGCCAAAAGAGAATTACAAGCTATGAAGCTGTTAAACTTTCCTTGGACTCTTTATTTCAGATTCCTTATGAAGGAGTTGATAGACTGGATACATCGGTATGCTGTATGATATAGGCCATGAGGAGAAGGGAGAAGAGTGATTCTCTTCTCTCCACACGCACGCACACACACAAACACATGTGTACACACATTGCCATTGAAATGAATGAGCCCATTCATAGGAAACACAAGTTCTGTTGGTTTAGTAGGCTTGGAACCAAGTCACACCATCTCAACCTGCCAGAGTTAAGTTGTACATACCAGAAAAATGTCTCACCTGCAGTACCTGTCAGCCTATTTCATATTAACATAAGCCTTACGATTTCTACTGTCCATGGACCAAATCCTGAAGGCTTTTCGCAGCCCTGAAAATGGTCAGAAGGAGCTTTTCTGATTCGTATCGCAGTCGCTGGGACTCACCACCTCCTTAGGAGGCAGGCGGTGTTTCCCGCAGGAATGACTGCCGGCGGGAGGAGGGACATTCCTTGAGGTTCCCCTTTCAGAGACTTCTCAGAATCCCTCTCTCTGGGTGGGTTGGCATCTCCCCTGCCAGCGGGAGCAAATGGCCTATCTCCCACAGGGGCTTAGCCGATCAATCATAGGTGGAGGGCAAGTTGCCTCTAGGCTGTCTTCTGGCCCTCAGTAGCTCTTCCCTCTGTGGTCTTCAGTGCTACTCGGCAGCAGAGGTGCTGGGAATAATCCTCTGTCTGCATCCAGCTGTCTGTGCACTGCAACAAGAGCCTCACAGTGCCCTGCCAAGCTGCTCGGCCTTTGAAGGCACAGCCCCAAATACCACACGTTCCATTCCAAGGCAGAATGTAACGACAGCTATAATTAAAACTGTTATTAATGCAAACACATGAAGTCACAATAATAACTAAACTGTCCAACAGTGTCTGAGGAGGTGTCTCGCTTCCTCTGGAAGATCAGACCTGCTCCTGTCAGAAGACAGGGCAGCTGCTTCTCCTGGCTAGCTCATAACCTGGAGACCTATTGTCTAAACACGCTGGGTTTGTTCCTGTCTCACACACCGTTTTTCACCCGTCTACTAGACAGAAGCTCACTGGGACTAGCACATAGCTGATTAAGCTGGTATTGCACTGCAAACTGCTTACGTTCACGCGCACCTAATTCTGGCCCGTTGCTGTCAAGTAAGGCGTATCAGGCAAGATCTTTGATGTCTATCATCAGTTCTTTACCTGTATCTCCCAACAAAATTATCTCAGAGGAGTCAGAATAATAGTAAGTACATAGTTCATAGAGTTCTGGTTTGGACTTTCTTCTCCTAATCAATGTAAATAATCTATGTCTACTTTGCTCCAGCCAGTTTTTTCTCTGTGCCATCAATACAACCCTTTCCTACACCTTGATCTTTATTTCTGGCATATGCAGCAAAACTTAAGAGCCTCTTCAATACTACTGTTCATTTAAGGTCAAAATAACTCTCCTCTTTCCTTTAGAATTTTTTTCCTCAAAGAACCCCTATCAGCCTCCGTGACTACTTTCCACATACTTTTTAATAACAACTTAAGAGTCATGATTCTTGAAACAGGATTTCATGAGGTAGAAGTAAATCCCCTTACATTGATAACAATGATGAGGAATAAGCGGTTCTTGACACTATCATTTTAATATTAATTACTTTGTGTAGAGTCTCATCCAAGGTAGTCAACCTGAAACTCGAGGTCCTTAGCTCACCTCAGAACACGAAGTTTATTTTTATTAGCATAACATGCTAATGTTGGACTTCATCACTTCTGTCCAATGCTTTAAAGAGTGTGTCTGCATCTCCAAATCTCTTCCAGGTTCAGATTCAATTTACAAATCATCCATTTGTAGTTGAAAAAAAGTAATCTGTGAATTCTCTGGAGTGTTTGCAAGGCCATTTTCAGTAACAGCAATAAGTGGTTTGCAGTCGATTTCAGCTAATAAAATAGTAATAGCTAAGGCCTCCCACAACTAAGACATGAAGACTTTTACAACCATGCCAAAGCCTCCTTCTCTATCTGAGCTTATTAACTCTCATTTCCTGTTAGCATCTACTATGCATAAACCACTGGTCTCTAGCTGTGACCACTCTCCTGCAAGAAGATTGCACCAAAAACCTTCTTAGAGGCACCCATAGACAATATAGTTTTGTGCATACCATCCTCTCAAATTAATTGTTTTTACTTCTTAGAATTTTTGTTAAGGTCAGGCGATGTCATTTTATAGGAACATACTCTATTTATTTATTCAGGCAGCAGTATAAGGTACACTTGTCCCAATGTAATCCATCATTCCAAGAAATCTACTATTTCTTTGTCAACTGCAAGTGGTCTCACTTGCCGAAGTGACATATAACCTCGATGTCTTGCCAAATAACATTCTCTCTCAGGTGTGTTATTTAAATTACAGAAAATTTACATTTTGCTGGCATCACACTAACCCAGCAGCTCTGGTTCTGTTCCAGGATGCTCAGAGATTCCAGTCATTCTCTTCTGACATTTGTTTCTTTTACCATTTTTCCTAGATTAAAACATCATCTATGGTGCTCCAATTCCTTCTGTACTATCAAAACTTTTTTGTATTTCCTGATGATGCAAATGGAGTGTTGAGCACAACCTAAATGGAAGTCTGAAGAAACAGGGTTTTCTCAATAAGAGATGGAAAACACACAAAATATGTGCTGTGTTTTTCCAAAGACATTCCCCAGAACCCTGCTGATACATCCAGCATATAAAAATATCTGGTATTAGGCAACTTCCCTGAAAATGATCCCCTAACAACTACTGTGACTTTTTCTTTTTTTGTATTTATTCAATTCTTCTGGTCTATCCAAACACAAAACATTCTGTCCCTCTTTTCTTCTCTAGAGATGAGCAAAGAATGTACCCACAGCTCATTCTCCTACGCATTTTGTGATTCTTGGGGTAATAAACTCACCCAGCTCCTCTTTTAGTCTCTTCCTTAAGAGGAGTGAAATTTGAATAGGAAGAGGGACTGACTCTCTCCTCTGGTGTGTGTTCTTCTCAGAGACAGCTTGTTCCCTAGCTGGTGTCCTCTAACTCTTCCTCAGGTACATTGTCGTCCTGTTCTTTCCTGTGAGCGCATCGTCCTGATGAGAACAAAGGCTCGACATATTATTTATTCCATAATGGATGCTCTTCTCCATAAAGTTAATACAGACTGTATCTGTCCACTTTATTTACCCTCATGTTAACTTTAGTTGCTATTAGCTTACCCCTGTAAGCCTCCCCTGACTCTCCATTATCTGCTTCTTGTCAGGAGGATAACATTATTTCAATCAACACACCATCATGTGCACCAGTATCCAATTTAAAATGAATAAATGTCTTACTTGCTTTCAGGGTGATAGTCCATTCATCTTCTGATGAATTGCTCTTATGAAGAATCCCCCAGAGCAAATGGTGCTGTCATTGATCTCCTGCATGCTGCTTCTTACAAACTATTTCACAGTGATGTAATCTAGTGCATACCTTTTTCCAGTTTATGGCCTGCGTTATTTTCCATACCATCAGCAGGCCCAGGTGCTGCTCTTGTAGGACACCAATTATAACCTCCTCAAGCATCTTTCTTTGCACTATTTTGGATTCTCCGTTATGTCCTCCTCTTCATTCTGAACTGGGGAACTGGTTAGTTTGACAAACTCTAACTCCTTTGTCAAGAGTTAATTCTTGATGTTCCAATGATTTGTTCCAGATCCCAGTCACAACCTCCTCTGTAATCAGGGCCTCCTCCATTAAACTGCAAAATTTTCCCTTCAGCCACAGAGACTTTGACTGTTACAGATTTCACCTTCTTTTTTAATTCGTTCTCCTTTTTAAAAAAATCCTTATATTTCATTATTTCAGAGTAAAATACTCCTGAACACTTTCACAGGTAATTCTGACTGCCTAAGTAACTGGAAACCAAAGAAACCTGTCAAGACTTCAGTACCACCTATTGTCAGACAGAGCTATTATCTTCTAACTGTCTTCCCTTTTGTAAGCAGATAAAGAGTATGGAGTCATTCACATCTTCTACTGTTATCTTCCACACATCCAGAGTTTTCTCTGCAGTGGATTTTTTCATTGCTTCATTCTTCCACTCGGGGTACTTTCCTCCTTCCTTTTTATTCCCAGCACTATCAGTTACCTCCTGGTGCTTAATTTGTCTACAAGACATTGACTTTGTATCCCGCCCATTTCCCATCGCTGTGGATAGCTACACCAGCTCCGTGGTCCTCAGCCAGACTGACGTCTGGGGCCCTTCACCTTTACAGGCTGGAGATCCAATCCCACACCCTCTGGCTTGCCGGCACGGTGGTTCACAAATGCCACACTGACAAGGCTGACACCTTGAAGGAATTTCTAAGGCACGAGGTTGTTTTGCTGCCTTAGGGGATTATAGAGCCTAAAGACATACTAGTTGTTGAACAGATTTCTCTCTCAGATATTAAGGTTTCTCATAGTCGCTGAATTTGTCTTCTGTCCAAAGCTCACAGAATAAGTTTCCCGAACAGGGAAGCACTCCTTCTTCTTGAAGGTCTGTTTTGCTACAGTGGAAGACGTTTCTCTTCTTCTTTCTAATCCCTCAGAAGAACTAGGACTAGGGCAGTTCCTCTCATCGTTTCCTAGGTGTGCAAGCCACGCAGCACAAGTTCAGTAAATCTAACAGTTCTTGGAAGGACTGGACCTGTTACACATGCAGGGTGCAGATGGTCTGCACACATCCAGTAAATCTGCTGCTCTCAAGATGTGCAGGACTTAACACATCTGGTCCAAGATCAGTGGTACAGTAATAAATAAAAAAGGCAAATAAACTCACACCTTTGGTATAAAAGAGAAGCAGGCAAATACCCCAACGGATACATCGAAGTGGGAAAATATCATTTCCCTCTGTTTGTTGGGGAATCCCAGGCTTGCTGCTTCTAAGACGATCTCACCCATGGTCAGTATGACAGATCTCTGTACATGATGAGCAAAGCTTAAACTACACTGTACGACCAAGCAGGTCGTCAAACGTCTGAAAATCCTTTATAAATAAAGGCAGTCTTCAAATTCCATGCGGTTAGAATTGCCAAAAGACAGAAGGGCATCATCTGGAAAACCTAACAAAATGTAACTTTAAGCAGAGCCAGGAGAAAGAAAAAAAAAAAAGGAAAATTACTCAAAGTTACCTCTTATCTTACTTTTTTTGCTGAAAGGCAGAGTTTGAATGTGTTGTACACCTCAGTGATATGCCAGGTGATAATGAAAGATCTTCCATATGAACATCATACATAGGCATATCTGCAAATTCATAAAAGGTCTGAGGCTGCTGCAAGAGCTGACCCAGTGAGTAATGTTGCAAATTGTTGTCTCTTTGTCTCCCGACCACATAAACAAAACTATCTTTATATAATAACTGAGGAAGATGCATCATCAGCCCATGAGCTGCTGCCAAGAGGTAGGGTGTACTCTCAGATTTTGTTAAGGCACTTAACAAGCCAAAGCTGAATCCGAAGTTAAACCATGATAATAACTCCTTTATGGAAAAATCCAATGAATTAATAACATCATAATCATTTTTTCCAGGTTCTCATGACACCTGGTTTTGACTAAAATCCTTACAATCCAGCAGCAACATGCTATAAGACAGTGCAAGAATTTATAGAAAAGTTTTCATCTTCTGTGTTCACACTTCATATGCTTTTTAAATAACTGCTACTACAGTTTTGGTCTCCCCACTGTGTAAATTTGGTAGGATTTACAATAAGGGCTGGTCTATCATCTGTTTGTGGAATATTCAATTCTTGCAGGGAAATAAACTATCTGACATAGCCAAACTTTCTTTCTCCAAATTCCATGTTCTCATAATCCCTGCAGAGCTACAGATTCCAAGAGAAGTGCTGCTATTATGGACTAATGCGAGGCCAACCTTCACTCAGATTCAGGGCTCTGGAAGCACTTTTCTTAATCCAAAACAAGAAGTCAGATTAAGTTTTTCCTCCCAACCCCGAGCAAATCCATCACTTTAAACCCTCACAGCTTAAAAATATTAATGTGTTTTCCCTTTTGAATTTGGCAAGATTCTCCTGAGTCAGTGAGAAAGCTGATTGTTTCAAGTTGGACCTGCATAGGTCATTGTGTCCTTAAGAAAACCAAAAGAGAGTGGTTTTACTGACATCATTCAAGGTACATTGTGGTTACATTGGCTGAAGATATAGCCATATATTTAGCTTCATTTCAAATCATAAAAACTTGCTCTTTTTTTTTTGTTTTTATAATTTGAAAAGTTTACTGGCTGGTCACACGTGCACAATTGCAAAATGACTGAACAAATCTTCCAAATGTCAGTTTTCTTTTCAAAACATATTTGTCATTAAACTGAGACAACACATGATCATTTTTACTGCCAATGGACCATTTTAAAGAAAATGTGACTGAGTGAACACAGGATTACTACAGAGATTTTCTAATCCACTATAAGCAGTTCAAATACAAGGATAATTTGTGTTCCTTTCTTGATTATCAGGACAGCTTCTGAAAAGTTTGAAGCTAAAGGTTAGAGACACCAAAAGGGAAGTTTAGAGTTTTGTCAGTTGCTTTCACTCTGAAAGATTTCTCAGAGTTTGGCCTTAAAAGAATTTTTGAAAGAGTAGACATCGAGCTACATGGTATGGAAAGCCCTTTATATAATCTGGTGGAGGAAGGGAAGGGGGGTCCTACCAATTATACTATTACCATTCTTATTACCAGTTTTAGAGGAAAATGACATTTTAGCAATTTTAGAAATAACGACACTGTATTATCTGATCCTTCCCTTTCCATAATGCAGTATCCTCAACCACACAGTTTTGGGGTCCATTCTTCTAAAAATACCTAGAAGTTACAAATTATTCCTGACTGTCAAAGTTAGCTATTGTAATATATAGACAACACTGAATAGCCAAAAATCCTATGATCAAACTCACATGCAGAGATAACTGCCTGTGCAGCACAGGTTTTAGCTCATTGAACAATCCTCCCTCAGATGAGCCTGAATTCTTGGGGGTTATGATCAACACCACACCCTCTTCTTGCTGGTGTTCTTACAGAAAACAGGATACTGTGTCTCCCTATAGCTTTCACTCAAGAAAGGATTTAAAGGATTGAGGGTTCCTAAGAAATTTCTAATTAAATACAATAGATTAGGAGGTCTGTGGCATTACAGCTTCATTTGGCCATCCATCAACATTTCATAGCCCTAAGCACATTACCTTGACCAGCAATGCGAAATGTGAATAAACTAGAACACTGACAAGGTTGAGCCCCAAGAGAGAGGGAGATAGAGAAAGAGAAGGGATGGTGGGAAAAAAACTTACTGAAAAGAGATCTGAAAGAAGAAATAGAATTATGCTTTCTAATGTTGGCAAATAAGATAAATGGATATCAACATTGCAAGTTTTATTATTTTTAAGGTTTGAAAAGCAGAATTTCTATCAGGAGGGAAAAGCTGCCTCTCTTGCTCTCAGATCAGGGTATGTTAAAATTCAAAATATATGACATAATAAGGAAAGATAGTCAGCCTTCCAGTACTGAAACAATGCCTGAAAAATTAGTCTTAGGTCTCTGTTCTGCCCTCAAGGTATTTTTTCTGAACATCATGATCAGAAGGGTTAGCTCCAGGAAGGGAAGTAAAGTTAGTCCTAATGAGGCTGAGGCCATAGGCCACGCCATGTGCCAGAATAAGAGAGAAGCATATGGCAGACCTGAGGACCACAGGTGGATTTTTGCTTCCACTGACTAAATTCTCTCTTCTTGAGTCACATCACATTCATACCCCAGTCAGTAGAGAACCAAAATCCAGCCCTAAAGCAGGATGCAAGGTAACAGGTTTTGTTAGTAAACATGTTGATTGTCTGCAGCTGGCAATCCGACCTGGAAAAAGAGACTTCAGTAGCTGACAGTCTAAGACTCTACTCCAATCCACAAATGCTTGAGAAAGCTCCAGCTGAGTCCCGGGTTTATGAAAGGGATACCCAGCTCAATAGCCTTGCTAGACAATTCATTTAGCCTTGCTCGCTCCCATTCCTTTATAAGTGAACAGGGAATGGTCCTCAAGCCACAAGATGCTTATGAGCAATAGGCATTTGTCAGATCATGGTAGTCTGCCCTCACTCACTTTCTTTCCTGGACCCCTCTAAAGCATGTAAGGTTTTCCCTGAGGCATATATGGAGTTTAGCGTGGCCTTAGCCAGTCCAACAATTCTGGGAAGCATCAGCCTATTACCCTTGCACAGTAAAGCCAATATTACCGAGCGGTGCCAGCTCCAGTCCTCCTGTACAGTGGATCCCATTATGATGGGGTCTCATCCCATTATGAGACCACAGGATGCAGCCTGCGGTCTCATCTGCCACTAGGAGAAGCTACTTGGCTCATCTGACCAGGAGAGCAAAGCAATATTGTTTTATGCCATATGGAAAAAACTAAAGGCAGGAAAAGTATGATTTAATGAAAAGTGATTTCTGGAGTGCCCACTACAGATGCACTCAGCTGCATCGCATAAATTGTAAGGAAAGACTCTGGATTTCTGTGCTTTATTTTGCTTTAGGGTTTTTTCTCAGCCTGCTGGAATTTCTCAGTGCAGGTTTCTGCTGCTTCAAAGATTCTAATTTATGCTTTAGTGTTTTTTTCTTTCTTATATGAAGTGAATTCCTATAAATGCAAAAAAGATTTTTGTAACAGACTTTTCTTTCTAGTACCAATATTTTTTTGTCTCTATCAGGAGTACAACAGATGCTTCATTACTGGCCTCATCAGCTTGAGGAGGTGGGATTTCCACCATCAGAGGGTTACATCTACTCGTGTGAAAGATTTAAGGCATCTCTGCTACAGAAACAAGTGCAGTCTCACATTTATGCCATTTCCAGGAATCAAATCATATTTCAGCCACACATATGCTGATCTGTTGATCTTGAGGTAATATTTCCAAAAATCAGTGTTTTGTGTATGACCTCCAGACATATGCTTTTCATTGTAGAAGGATGATGTGGAGAGTGTGACAATCAGCCAGTGTTTTATCAGCGCCCCACCATCACACCTGTCCACCAGTACAACATGGAAGGTTTCTGCAGCTGCATCACCAACCGTACCCACAGTGGGCATGCTGTAAGAGTTACCTCTGACAGTCACGGATTTTGAGAACCCTACAAATTGCTTTATAGCTCTTACACATTTCCATGTTGACTGGCAGCATGCTTAGTGGCCTGAAGCAGATCGAGGATTTCATGTGCTCTCTCGGGATGTTATTTTATCTCTCTCTCTCTCTCGGTTTCCCCACCTGTAAAATGTGTTAAATTTCCTACTGAAGGATATTGTTGTGATTAGTTTTAAATGTTTGTGAAGTATTTTGAAGTTGAAAGGTTTGGAGTAGTAGCTTCTGGCTCAAGTTTACCTTAAGCAAAAGTGAGAGTGTGGAGAAGGTATGTTGTAGCTCCGAGCAGCAACTAAGAATCACTACAGCAGTTGTAAGGAGGGGCAGGTGATATAGTGAGAAAACAGGTCCCTGAACATAGATTCAAATAACAGCTGAAAATGTATTTTCATGACATTTGGAATCACTTTAGTGCATTGAATGCAAATATTCATACTTTTAAAAAGAGAATTTTTCCAAAAACACAGACTATTATAAACATCCAAACAAGAACAAATTGTTATTCATATTCACAGGATAAGCTTTTTGTAGTATTTATTAAAGTCTTTATGCCTTTGATAAACATCAGTTACAAAATCAGAAGGAATACCACTGAATTTGTTTGACTAATCCGATATAATACGTCATAGTCAACATGACCAAATTCCAGGAATCACTCATGGCACAGTGACTTTGGGTTGGGGATTTTGTTCAAGATTCAGTTACCTAAACTTAGGTTTTAACAATGTAGATGGCTACACAAGAATGAGGTGTCAATCTACTCAATGGGGAGATCTGTGGCTCAATCAGCTGCCATTTCAGATGCTCTAGTGTACCCTGTGAGGTGCCAGCTGCTTCTCCAGAAGATCCCTCCTCTGTATTACCTCAAAACTGACGGCCTCACTTGGAGGTCTCAGGTACCCTAGAAAATCTCCCCTTTGTAAATGAGTCAGGCCCTAAGTATCTGCTCTAGACTCCATTGACTGAATTAACTAGACCTCCATCCCCTTTAGTGGGAGTTTTGGGCACTGAGCTAACAGAGAAACGTACATATGGAGGCCAAGCTGTATCCCACTGCAAGCTGTAACCAATCCCTGAGGCTGAAGTATGTTATTGTTTACATAAACCAGCTTTCGCAAACTGTGATGATTTTACCTTTGTTAAAGAACTAATGGAATATTCATACTAGCACGGTTCCTGGGAGCTACAAACCATCCCATTTATTTTAAAAGTGTTTTAACCAATTGCTCTGAAGAACCCTTCTGACGTCCTTAGAGGAACTGTGTGAGGTAGGGGGAGTGCAGGGGGCCCAGTAGGCAGTGCTGGAAACTGCTCTCCAGTGTCTTGCTCTAGAAGAAATGGCTCTCCTCCAGAGGAAAAGGAGGTTCTGCTATTCCTGCCAATTTCAGTGAGAAAGGGTTCTTTCTGTACCACAGCAAAGGGAAAAAAGGGGTTCCCACCATTCTTCCTGCTGTAGAGCAAGAAAAAGAACCTCTTTCCTCTGCAACTTCCAACAGGGGGGCAGATGATAGCATAGGCAGAGTTAAAAAACAGAGTGAAAGCTTATTGTGATGTGACTGTCTCCTAACTGCTGACACAGATATTTGTTAGTACAGTGCAGAGGGAGTTAATTTTGTGTCCTTTTGGACAGTCTTTAAAAATTTCTCTTGTAATAAAGATCTGTCTTAGGTAAGGGGCGGTCAGCTTTAGGGTTTTGAGCATCATGCACCTAACAAGTGGTTCAAGAAGCGTTGCCATGCTAGCACTGTGTCACTGGCACAGGGACAGCTGGAAAAAGTGGTGAAAGGCAAGCACAGAAAAACTGCCCCTTGAGCTCCAGCTATTCATCTAGTCCAGTCCCATCCAGCAGTGGATCATGGCACCCATCTCCTGCTATACTGCATCATGAGATGTTAGTTTGGACTAAGAATTTGCTTGTTAGATGGCTAATGTTACCTGAAATAAATTGTAGCTGAGATGAGCAGAACTTCACCACCAGCACAAATGGAAAAGGAAGGGTGGGGTCAGAAGTGCTGGGAGAAATTGATGGGAATTACTGATGATTTCTATCCAAACTTGTGCTCACTGGACGTAAGTGGTCATATTATTCAGACCAGCAGGAAAACCTGGAGGAAAACAGGTGGGAAAAAAGACCACAGAGGCTTGCTGTGCAAGAAGGAGAAGAGGAGATGATTTTTGCTCCTCAGATAATGTTTTCTAGATTTATGAACACCAAGGAGCAAGAAGGCACTGAAGTACTATTCCAGCCCCAATGAAACTATAATTCGTATGACCAGCATAACCCACTTTTTCCTCTAAGAGTCACAAATGCCATATTTTGCAGATGGCTCTCGGAGAATGTCAAAAGATGTGAAAAATCACAGGCAGCCAGACAGCTCCTGACTGAGTACATGTCTTAGGAGGCCCTAGAATGAGAGCTACTCGAGGAAGTGTTATAAGATAAAAAACATTTGTTAAATTTGCTTGAGATGTCATAATATGAATAATTACAATAACATTACAATGAAACCCTTTTGTTTCATCTATTTGGGGGAAGGGGTTGTTAGCACAAACATTAGACCTAGCATACCTCTCAGCCTATCACACATTCTAGTAGGATGTCAGAAATCTCCAAGAGCAACAGCATTGCACAGGAGCTGCTGATAGCTCCTCAAATGCATAGATTATTCTATTTTTGATTATATGCATATGTCAATCTCAGAGCAAAATTGAGCCCTTAGGGCAAAATTCTCCTCTCAGATCCACACATCAATGGGAGTTCCCTTCATGCAGGAAGAACAGACTATTGGAGTTGAGAGCTGCTGTGTAGGTCAGGATGGAAAATTTTGTCTGTAGTGTTTATTTTTGAAATAGTAAATTTAAAATATAAATGTAATTTTCTGTCATAACAAAACATTTGAACAAAATCTAAATCTGCCCTACCTGCATCACAAAAAAACATACCACATTCACAAATATAAACAAATACTTAGCTCAGGGGTTTTGGAGTGAAAGAAGAGGTAAAATTATGTCTTCAGAAAAACTTAATATATTAAATTCTTCCTCTACAATGGTGAAGCTTTTCAGAATGAAAATGCTCTTTATTATAACAGACTCACTGGGGACAAGGTGCTTGAAGAATCAGTTTCATGTAATCCTTCATAAGGTGAGAAATCACATTCCTAGTGCCTTCAGGCCTTTACAGACTGTCTGGGCACATACGTAAAGGAGAAAAGCCTCATTCCACCATGCTCACCATGAAGCATGTCCAGCATATAAAATGGAATTCCATTTTCCAGAAGGGATGATGAAAGGAAGGATCACTAATCTAGAGCAGCCACTGCTTTAGTGCAACCTTCCCAGATCTGCACAGGCTAATTTTGTATGTAAATTGTGGGTTAAATGTCATAAAATGTACATGTACAAAGAAAGTAGCCAGTTAAGGATTTAGCTTTGGAATTGCTGCCAAAGTGTGTATCTGAGCCAGATCTGTGCTCACTTTACACATGCTTTTCTTTGCATGCTTCTTTAATGATAAAATTAACCCCTTCGCAGTGAAATGGTACAGAACCTATACCTCCTTTTAATTCCTAATTCTCTCTAATTGCTAATTTGAAAATCAGCAGCTATTAAAATAATGTTTAAAAGAGTAAATTGGTGCGTATATCCTTTACTGATCCTCTGGATGGGTGTGAATTTCACCTGAAAATTCCAGGCTGCTGCTGTCAGGCTTTAACGCTGGTGGTCTGATTTAGTGTTCAAAGACTTTCTTTCTCTCTTGCTTCTGCTATTTAGTGTCTTTCAACATCTTCTTGCTTGAAAACTTCTATACTCATTAGTCACTATTGAGATCATTAATACGCAGCCTGGGCTCTCTATAACTACTATAAACAAAGACATAAAGTGCTTTCTCATGTTTCTTACTGCAGTTTCAGGAGCAGTTGATATTGCAAGAGGGTAAAGAGACTATCAGATAGATACGGTACAAGCAAAGCAGCAGCCAGGGACAACACCTAAGGCTTTGGAAAGATGTCACTATTTTGCATTATTAACAAGAAAAAATCTAAATTAGAAACTCCACTAATGTGCCTGTAGGAACCACATACCCCTAACACAAATGTTTACGAATTAGGTAAGCATTTAAGTACTAGTTAAATAAATATTCAGCTATAAGCCGTTCTGCCTGTGGACATGTAGTTAGAAATCTTTGTTATCCTGCTACAGACACCATGGATATAAAACAGTAAAAAGGACAGCTATAAAAAGTTTGCATCCTATTTCCACTTAAGAAACGTCAAACTTTGTTTTTGTTAGTGGTTCTCTGGGAAATATTTCTCAGGCAGTTTTTTAACCATAACCTGAGAAGAGTATTTAATTGCAAGAATAACCACTGTTGAGTATCAAAATTAACTTAATACTCATTAGTTTGACTATGGCAGTGCTTCTTAACTCGACTTGTAAAATTCGTGCAATGAATTATTGAAAAGCCATTATTGAAATAACCTCTTATTTTCTAACATGGCTGCTTATGTTTCCCAGATGAAATACAGCATGCATCTGTTGCCATGGCTACAGTTAGTTTCTGAAATAAACATTACTTCTTTCTCGTTCTTATGTCCACATACAAAAAGCTAAACTATGCTATCTTTTCCAATCATATGTATTGTAGGTATAACAGTCCATTTAAATAATAATCTTATTAAAGATAAAAACCTATCTTACCTTAAAATGCAGACATTTCAGTGATATGAAACATGGTAATTCTCAGAGTTTACAAACACAATATGGCGTGTACATATACAACCTTTAAAGGAGTGACCTTTCTGGGACTCCTGTCAATGTATAAAACATGAGGAGGAGGAGTTTAACTGACAAGATGTGGGACATGGGAAAGGTTTAAATAAAAAACAGTTCCCTGAAGTGTGCTTGTTGTACCTCTTGGGTTCTAGCCCTGTGGTCTCTGGAGGCTTGGAAAAGAATCTTCTATTCCACGGCTGGGTGGAATTTGGGGTAATTTTATTTGATGAATCGGACAGTCCTTTTTAACCTTGTTCTCCTGCAGCACAGAGAGTTTGTGTAATTTTCAAATGTCTCACATACGATTTCCAAAAATAACACTCAGTTCAAGGAACTTAGGAGACTGTCCTTGGGCGTCAATCTTGTCATGTCCATGCTAAGGTAGCCTTATGCAGCAGTCCTGAAGGAAACACACTGTTGCAAAGAAAACATATCATACTTCTGGCAGTAAGGAGGAAACTAATTTTTCAAAGGTTGCTTCAACTATTACACGTGCAAAGCTGGTGAGTAAAGGCCAAAAAAAAATTACACCCCAGAAAAGAAACCACAAATGCACATACAAGTGAGCAAAGCATCATACAAGTTTCATCCAGGTCCGCTTCCAGCTATGGTCAGGGAGACAGACAAAGATATCAACAGATGCTATAACTCAGACCCAAGACTGACAAGGGCCAGGAGCGTAGAGGATATAAATCAGCAGTTGTCCTGCACCTTCAGCAGAACCACACTGAAATATGCAAGCAGTACTCAGCCCTCATGGTGTTGTAAAAGATGTGTGGATGTTCTAAACATTTGCTTTTTTTTTTAAGAACCCTTTCTCAAAGTATAATCAACACAGAGCAAAAGCAGACCATTATCAATCCCCAAGAGCCTAAGTAGACAGATGTGCCTTGCAGCATGCCTTAAGGGGCAAAGGATTGGAACTATTTTGGACCACTTCAGGAAGTAGATCCCAAAGGGAATACCTTGACAGCAGCCTTCTTTATACACTGGAAGGGTATAAAGAGTAATCATTCTTTACTGACCAATAGAAACATCAAGAGAGACGTGGTCTTTTATGTAGATAAGTCCTGAGCCACTCAAGGCTTTAAATACTGAAACAAACCCATTCAGTATCACCATAAAACAAACAAGCAGTCACTGTTGAGCACAGAATGGTAGCTACCAGCGAGATACTCCAACATCTGAGTCAACATAAGATGTAGCTCTATTTGCAATATATTATGATATTCTACGATAGTTTACAGACCCTAGCTAGCATTACTCTTCCCTTATGTAAGCATAAAGACACTTGGATCAAGAAGATATAACTTGCTAGGCCCTATAAACTTCACAGATTACAACCAAAGTGAAAGGTTGAGACTAGACTAGCTTCTGACCTGGCTGTGCTGTGGTGCATGATAACAGCATAGCTGTTACTGTTTCAAAATTCAGCATTGGTCTGGCAGTGAGGGACATCTATCACCATTTTTCAGAAAACTCTGTGAAAGCTTATGCAATCTTGTTTTAGCCTATTTATAGAAATACCGCTCTAGATTACAGTTACCAAGCAAGATTGGGTAGGGCAAGTGTTCAGATAAAAGGAACAAAGGAACACTGAGTAACTAAGAAAGCAGATAAAGTAAAGCAATTAAAACAATCTGAGAGAAACTATCACTCGCCAAGAAAAGCTACGCTTTTGTGCAACAGCAAAAGTTGTAGAGTCCATGGTAAAGTGAATAAAGCCCAGGAAGAGATATTTACAGTAATGGGTCCGAGACCCTGATTTTCTCAGTTCTTGAGTTGCGTGTAGTTTTGATAAAGAACTAGAATTTGAACATTTAAAGGAGATAAGTGATTTGAACTCAGCAGCTCCTTCTTCTCCCTCAATCTCCCCTATTCTTTTCCATCAAAATTACTCCAGACTTCACAGTATCATCTAGTGTATCATCTATTCAGGAAGAGTATTCATGGTAAAAAAAATCTCTTTCTTCTACTTCCCCATGAATAAAATGCTCAACCCTCCTCAAAGAAAAGGTGTTAGACACTATTCAAGGCCTAGACATGCTACATTTCCAAATGGAGCATTTCCAAATGCTCCATACTCAATTCTTTAGCAGCAAGGATGAAGGGACAAACAATTCCAAGGCCCTGATGTATGAATCGTGTGCCTCTCTGATAAGCAGAGGGGTTCCCATGAGCACAACACCCTAGTTCAAGCCCTGGCTCCGAGTCCATGGCAACCCCAAGCTGGACTTCCCAAAGCCACAGCAAACATATCTCTGCATATCACTGGCCAAAAAATGTGCCCCTGTAACAGCGCAAGTCTCAAAAAAAAGTACATGAGGCCCAGAAATAAACATTCCCAGAAAACCAGACTCTATTCTAATCCTACCACACCGAGAAGTGGCTCAATATTTTATCAACACTACAGCTTTCCCTTTATAGCAAAGTTAGTAACTACAAGAGGAGCAGTAGCAATCCCTCTATATTAATAATAGCTGGCACCTCCTGCAAACTTTTTGTCGTGATCAATAGTCCTAGGACTCAGAGACACAGAAAAGTCAGTTCATCCACAAATATCCATATACATGTTCATAGTCCTTGGCAAACATGGTATAAACTAAACTAAATTAGCCCTTGAAGAAAGACCTCGTTTGTCAACCAGTGATAAAACATTCATTCATCTTACCCCCCAATGCCAGGTTAGAGCTTGTGCATCTCCTAATGAAATCACTTCAAATTTGGCCAGTTTCTGCATTTCCCAGCTGTTCCCCTTGCTTCGAGCTAGCTTAGCTTCTGCTTGCAGCCTAGAGCTTTCTACATTCTGAACAATTATATACCCAACAGCACTAGCTCCAGATCACAAGCGATGATGGAGCACACTTCACAATGTATGGGGCACACTGGGATGCATCTGGATGGGATGAAAACGAAAGGGGACTGGGACTGTTTTTCCCAAGTCAAAACATCATTTGGCCTAAGGTGAATGCACAGTCTGTTGGCCACAGTTAATATCTGTAAGCCTTTCATATCCTTTACTATTAAGCAGAGACTCACACTGTGCTGAAAGCTTATGTGAGCTGAGAACCTACCTTTTACTGATCTCTAACCAGAACAGGCCCTAAACCCTTTTCCCTCAACTATCCCTCATATCAGAGGGCTCCAATGCCCATAAAATGGAGTCTCCTGTGTGGTTTGTGTCAGTGAGTTCTACACCCCTTCAGATGGCTCATTTGCTCAAGTCTTAGGTAAGCTTAAGACACTGTAATCATCATTCTCTTCCTATTAGCATAGGCTCTTTTGTGGATCAAGTGATCTCTAGATTTCAGCGGAGAGTCCAGTGCCCCAGTCCTAATGGTTCTACAGTGTATGCAATCCGGCTTTTTATTTTTAATTTGGAAAAGGATTGTTGAAGGAATGTTGAAGGAAAAGATTCTTAAATGTTGAAGGAAAAGATTCTTAAAGCTGAAAAAAATAAGCGTTCATAAATTCGTTAAACACCCAAAAGTCAGGAAGTGCCATTACTGGCATTTACTGTGGAATCGAATTCTACTCCCATGTGTATACATATTATGATACATTCCTTAATTATAAGATAAGTCTTTTTTTTTTTCCACAGGACTCCAGCTTTATTCAGTGCACAGTGTTCAGTGAATACAGCAGCTGCTCAATATTTCTCTTTATCCTCGTGCTTTATTTACTGCACATCCTCTGAACATTGCATTGAATACAGAGTTACTTGTTGCCTCATGGGTTTTGTGCTGATGCTCGCAAATCTAGTTATCAGTGTACTATAAAGATTAATAAATTTATGGTCACAATCCCCCTATGTACACACTAGAAGAGTGTCATTCCTACGTACACATTAGGAGAGTGTCATTAAACCCATTGTATAGACTGAAGCAGAAAGACACAATGACCTGCCTAACGCAAGACAGTAAGTCAATGGTATATTGCATGAATCTACACCGCTACGTAATGCTGCCCACTTCCTCAAAGTCGCAAACCTACATAGCTTGTGTTAATTAAAGTTGTGACAGTCAACACTGAGCATTTCTGTACATCAGACTCCTGGTCTTGTGACTTTAACCCCCAGAAAACAGAAAGCACACATCCAGTGATATCCTGGAAATGTCTTACTGTCTTCAACGTATCAGCTTGAAAGTTTGTAGCAGGCTAGATCTACTTCTCCTACATTATCATTAACTGTGTTAATGACGAAGCCAAACTTCAACTTTTTGCAGTGTTTTCCCTCATTGCCTACATACAGACACCTACCAGTATCTCATGCAAGTACAGAATACTCCTAGAAAGCAGCTTTACAGTCCTGATTCATTCCTTGAGCAGTTTACCTCATGCAGCAACTGAGATAGAGGTCCTGTGGTAAGAATGTACACGATAACGTAAGATGGAACCATATGAGATTGCTTCATTGAAGACCCTAAGGCTATGTATGTGGCAATTTAAATTCTGTCAAGTTTTGAGGGATTTATTTATTAATGTTTATGTGTATCTGTACATCTATATCCCTCCTCTCAAGAGGTCTTTTTGCAACCAGGAAGAGAGGAAAATTGGAAACTTCATGATATCTAGGAACTTTGCTGTGCAAAGCTGATATATTTAGGAAATATTCAAATATTATTGTATTGAGCCCCACCTCGGGAAAACGATAAGATGATTAGTTTTCCCAAGAATCTGTAGAAAAACAATTTGCACTTTAGTTGATGATAATATCAAAAAACACAGTAGGGAAACCAGTTAGAATGGAAATCATAGCAGAAAGATCATTTGCCTGCTGTGTCATCAAAGTGGCATCAGTTACAGCCAACTCATTCCCAAGAGATCCATGTCTAGCATGGTCTATAAAGTATTTCTCCAGGACCAAGAGCTCTACCTTTTCAGCTACCCCATCTATTCAGACAAAGGAAGTCAGGAAAACCCAGACTGTAGAGTCCTGTGTGAATCTACTAGCCACTGAGTCATTGTGTAAAAGGAAATCTCCTTCTCTGAAGAAAACGAAGTAGTGGAACCGCTGCCATTTGTGCAGTGGAGGACACATGAAGGAAGCATGTGGAAGATACTTGCCATGGGATTGAACATGTCTGTCCAAAGAGAGAAGTCTACAGAGAAGGTGGCTACATCTGAGCTAGGCACACCTTAATATACTCACCGGAGGTCTATTTGCTAAAAGTCTCTGCTTGCTTCCACCAACAAGTTCTGATGTAGATGTCTGAATTGTAAACATCTGAAATTAAGCAAGATGAAACAGATGCCCAGTTTCTGTAACTCAATCAGGCTAAAAAGGGAGCAAGCCTCCCAGCCACAGAAATCTGTCAGGTGCCAGGTATACACAAAAGTAATACATGAGGCTCATGGAGAAATTTAATGTGTGGAACTAGAGGACCTGCAGCCCTCAGGCTTCAGTAGAGTTTGAGAAGCAGCCAAGAGTCCTGTGTTAAGGTTTTGGAAATAAGTCCTCAAATTCCTCTGAAGTTTAACTTCAGAGTAAGGCATTGAGATCCTTTTTTGGATCCAGATTTCTGACCTTGTATTTTTATAGTCTCTTGGTAGCAATTATAAACCAGCAATTAAGTGTAAGAGTAGGATCATTACCCTTAATCATATTGGTAATGAAGTCTGAGTATTTGATTCGGGGAAATGAAATTACATACATTTCCTTTTGTTCTGTTGTCCAATCTCTAGTCATTTACATGTGGTCCTTGAATGTAGATCTGTCTTTCTGTGGTTGCTCCTGCAGACTTGAGTGTACAGATTTCTCTCTAACTTTAACCGGAGTTATGGATATGCAAGCAATATAGAACTGAACCACACATATTGGTAAAATTTCCACAGTTTGCGGGTATTCATGCCAGCAGATACTCAGTCCTGTTTCCTGTGTAGCTCCTCATAATTTTCTTTTCAGACGTTTGCAGCTCAAAAAATAATAGTCTAAGAGAGAAGCTACTCAAGAAAGAAAGGAAAATTTTACTGACAATTCATAAGGAATTTATTTTGTGTTTATTCTTATCCAATTCAATTCAGATCCTGCACAGAGGACTAGAGACAATAGCCAAAAATGCTGATGGCAATAGGGTCAAAGTATAATTTTTTTAGAACTAAAAATAAATTTTCATGCAAAGAAGAAGAAAAATATACCCAAAGACAAGAGAGAAGAAACCTCCCTCAGAACTGTCAATGATTTCAGAAAGCAATAGAACAAGTAGCCATTGGGAAAACATGTTTATTAACAAATATGAAGAGGGAAAAAAATCTCTTCCTAACAGCCAAATTGCCAAAAGAACTTGTCTCTCTCTTCAACATCTGAACTGAATATGAATAGACAAAAAATAAAAGTGTTAAAACTTATTTATTTATAGATTGCTATTAGATGGTCTTCTGGTGAAGTTGATCTTTCAGCACACACTGTTATCACTTTATATTTTTTCTGATTGCTCTTACAGTACACGCTACTGACAACCATTCACTGCCCACGTATCTTTAAGAGACAGAAAGGAAGGATTAATTTTCTTATAATAGCCTGTCTCTTACATAGTTCATGACAGGAGAAACAGGATGTCAGTTTGTGGTGTTGACTTAGAGAGAAACAGTAATCATGATGTGGGACTATTGTACCAACTGCTTTCCAGCTATGTTCCAGGTCAGAGCTCCAATCGACGCAAATACTTGCAGAAAATGCAAGGTTGGAAAAGCCACGTACAGGTTCTGATTTCAGCTTATACAGCCAGCTGCAGACAAGAAAGAATAAAGACGTGCCAGGAGGATTTGGGGAAAGGGCTGGGATATGGAACTACCCCTCTTGTAAGGCTGATGAAATTTAAATGCAACATATGTGTCAGACAAACTACCTCTCAAACGAGACAAGCCTAACCTAACTCTTGTGACTAGT
This sequence comes from Fulmarus glacialis, assembly GCF_000690835.1. NCBI lineage: Eukaryota > Metazoa > Chordata > Aves > Procellariiformes > Procellariidae > Fulmarus > Fulmarus glacialis. The sequence goes on along the minus strand of NW_009199754.1, from coordinate 6,780 downwards.
TCGGAAGTTTAGAACCCGATCCACAGACTGTAACCTAACGGAAAGATTTCCACTAACCCAGTTTGCTTTGGCGCTGTTGATGAAACAACACGGTGCACAGGAGCAAGAGGATTCTTTGAATATCCTTTTCAATAGCAGAATGCCGGATTACAACTAGAAAGAATAAAACTGTAGGAGAAAATTACATCTAACATACTGACCGGCAGGGACGTGGAAAAACCACCTTAATTGTCTGAAAAATAAGGGCCTGATCTAATGCCTTTTCTATGGATTTGAACAGACAACAGAGCAGACTTATCAAATACAGTTCCTAGAATGGTCCACTATGAAGACTCCTTTATTTCTTCGTACGCTAAGGAAAAATTATCAATCCTTTAAAAAAAAACAGGATGCCAAACAAAAAAATTCATACTGGTAGATGGGATGCAGAAGTAGCTTCTGATTAGTCATCACTAAGCTATAACTTGCTTCGTGAAACCTACACAGAAGCCAGTGAGAGACCTGTAAGTGGAATGGCTACAGAGTAAGATGCACTGCATTCATTCCTTGCAAGAAGAAAGTGAATGAGGTGCTTAAAAAAGAAAAAGCATTTAATACAGAAGAAAAAGCTCTGTTTTAACAGGGGGAAATACCTTGTTATTAATAGTCCCTTTAGTAGTTATTTTGGGTATCTGTTAACACATGATTACAAATATTTATAAGTTTATTCATATCTCACTTTTACAAGATGTACATTCATATCATGTGATTCAACATAATACACTCTGAAACTGGAACTCAACATGTCTGGTGAATTCATGTAGGAGCATGCTGGCATAACCGAAACCTAAAAAAAAGTTGTTTGCTTGTTTGTTTTTCTCTTCCACAATAACAAACGGGTACAAACTTTTAAGACGAGATGGTTTTGGAGATTTTTTTTTTCATTTTAGCAATCCCTGAAATGTCTGTAAACTCAGACACACTATGTGTACATAACCAAAACAATGCAATGGTTCTGCAAATCATACTGGCTGCTCATAGTTTTGCAAAAGCAACAGGTTTAAAAAATACAAAAATAAATGCAAAGCATTGTCAAATTTACACTCAACATAATTAAAATAATACACATTTAGAAATTTTCAAACAAAAAAATAAATAAAACATCCACATACATTAATACAAAGAAACAGAGATATTTGCCTGTCTTTGATGTAATTAATACATACCATAAGCCTAGATTCATGAAAGTATTGCCTTTCAATAAATATCTTCAGCTTCAAAATCTGATATTTTCTACATTCTTCAACTGATTTTAGTTAAATATCAATTTTCAATATAAGGTGTATGAACTGCATCAAGTTTCAATTATTTATTGGAATTCAGCAAGTTTCTAAGCTGATTTACTAAAATTAGGCACCAACTTTTAGCATCAAATCTGTCTAACAGACAAACAAAATTTGAGGGGTACCTGGTATCATACCCCTTTTGAAGAATGCCTCAAACACCAAAGCCTATGGCCTTCCACTGACCTGGCTAGAAAGGCCAACTAACAAAAATAACCAATATAATATTAGCCACTGGGTTACATCGATGGCACCCACACTGCACCTTTGAAAGATGTGACTTAGAGATGCAATTTTACAGAAAGCATGAGTCGTAAAGCAGAAGGCTCTGTTCTTCTCTTAAGGAGAGGAGATCACACTCTGTAGCACACTGCATTTCTTTTTTGTTTGTTTCCAAGCAACACCAGGCCTTCTCCAGCCCTACCACATCTTACTGCAACCAGTAGAGATTTTCAAGTGACCGAATGATAAGTTCTTGCCATGTTAGCCACAGCTGTTTGGAAACTTGTTAGCCATGGGAATTCTGTCACATCAGGGAAAGAAAACAACATAATGGGGTCAGTAGGCTGCTTACAGATGAGGAGTGGGGCACTTCAACCATCCTTTTTAACCAGGAACACAACAAATTTCCAACGATATTGGTTGTGCGCACTTTATAGAGTTGAGTACAATTAGCGATTACAAGGACACCACCTGGATCATTAGATATTATAAAAATAAACACATTTCTAAGGAAGATGTGTAATCTATTTTTCCTATACTTTGAAAATTTTCCTCAAACTGAAGGGGGAAAAAGCCTGCCACCTCCAAAGTAATAATGTCTCCAAAAACTAAAATTATCTGTTTAAAAAAAGAAACAATTTATTTTGCCTAGCACATTTAAAAGAGCAGAAAACATGCGTATTTTTCATCACAAAAAAAAAAAAAATCATAACCTGGGTTTGCCTTAGGGATATGGATTTCCGTAGGACTACATGTCTATTGTATTTGAGTCAACAGTCTCAATGTGTCAATGTTATGTCAATTCAAAATTATGTCTTATTATTATTTTATAGGCAAACATAGGACTAAAAGATATAGCAGATAAAGCATGCAAAGAATTGACATCAGCACACTTGGTCTGTGTGAAAGATTTATAGTAGAGGAAGTTGGTAATCAGGGTTTTCTAGCAATTTGTGCATGCTGTTGGGAACTCGGATTTTTGGTTCTAGTTGTGGCACTGCCGCAACTCGGCCCCATTGAGTCATAAACCAAATTCCCACTGACATACGGGGTCAGAGCATCGGGCAGTAACTTTGTGTTCTGTGGAAATAACTCAGAGACACATTCTGCCACGCTGAATCACGTTCAATGTTCCCTTTAAGACTTTTGCTGAAGTCAGGTATGGAGTTTAAATTTCTTGGAGCAGGGCCTCTGCTACTTATAGTTTTGAAAGGTGTCTAGCACCACAAAGTTCAGATTATGATCTGGGGGATGCTGCTACATTACAAAAACAAAAGTAATAATACTCAGTGTTGACAATGGGTGATGGAACCTGGCCCTTGATTTATATGCCTTAATTTCTACAAAAATGGGGATAATAATTCTTACCTACTTCATAATGGGTGAGGATTAAATAATAAACATTTATACAGTGCTTTGCAAATAAACATTATATAAGTGCTAAGTATTATGATATTAACCAAAATGTCACTACATCTATATGACCCTACTAAGCAAAGAAAGTTCCAGTATAATTTTTTTCACACATTTCCAAGTCAAAAAAAATGAACCATGGAGTCGGCTTGCTATTTTGATACAAATGGATGAAGTACTTAAGCTTATTTGACAGTTCCAAAAAAAATCAGAGACTATTTTTTCCATTATAAAGGGGCCCATGTAATGCATAAAGCCTTTTTTTTATGGACTTGTTTATAAACAGCATTATTCATTTGGCATTCATTCAAGTTATTTTTCAAATACCAGACCAAACTTTTGAGGAAGATTCTTTAGCAATCCACATACACTAAATGAAGGCCTCCTCCAAGGGGATTCTGCCCAGCGGCCGCTGTTCTGATGATCTTGGAAATCTCACACTTCTCAAATGAAAGATTACACAAAGATCAAGCTGAATGATGGTGGACAATAAATGAGGCTTGGCATGCCTGAGAATCTAAAAGAATTACAATACTTTTAAACTTTAATAGGCACTGCAGGACCTCGACTATCTTATCTTCAACCTCCAACATCCTCAAGAAAAATAGTTAAAGAAACGCAAAAAAAAAAAAAAAAAAAAAAAAGAAAAGACCACATGTTAACAGAGATGGAGTGGACGCTTTGGTCCAGATTCTCAACTTGTATGGATCACTGGAGCTCCACATGGTGAATGGAGCCACGGTGACTTATAACTTAGTGAAAAGTACAGTCCAGTACATGGTAGCCCAGGGAGGACTCCTCATTTCTTCCCAACGATGTAAGGATGACAAGAAGAGGAGGCCACCTGCATGCATCATCCAAAACAAGGCAAAGCTTTTATACCACCACTGATGCAATCAGCCCATTTGAGAAAAAAGCAAAGCAGAACCGGTTTCGGCCACAGCCCTTGCACAGTGCACCTTTTCATTTCCTTTCATGCTAAATGAAATGCAAGAGCAGCGTGAAGCACCTTGGTAGATTCACAGCAACACCCTGCCCCTTTCCCCAGGCTGATCTATGGTACCTCCTTCAAAACAGGCTAAGCTGATAAATCTTGCCACCTTCTTCCCTTCTGCAGTAGAGGGCAAGATTGTCCTTGAGATATCCGTTGAAAGCAATCAGAAGAAACTGTAAGAATTTTTCATTCTGGAAAGATGTATGCTACACTACCAGCCTTGTTTCATGTTAGCAGGGAACTGTATTCATGTTACCACTATTTTTTGAATACAAGAAAGAAGCTGTGTGTAGCAAAATTTCTGAGAAAAATCTACAAGCATTTTTGCTGGGTTGGTACCTAGTAAAACAGCAAAGGTGGAAAAGTTATTCCTTCCAATATGAGGTGGGTGCACACTGTACGTGCATCCTGTGACACTGTAAGACCGGTAGCACTTCACAGCCTCACTGAGATGTCTGAGAAACCTACAGCTTCAGCTGAGCTCATTCTATGGAATTGTTTGAGAGTGAAAATCACGCCTTTGCGAAAGTCCAACACAGGACTGAAAAAATCGCATAAGCCTCTCTTAAACTCTTGAAAGAGGACTTGAAAGGGTAATAATTAGATCACAGGCACAGATAACAAGCAGTCCCCACTCAATCAAAAGCTCTGTGCCTTCGGTCTTCAACACTGTGTATCAAATTCTCCTTCGATGGCTGTGGGTATTCAGTACAACAGGTTACTTCTTGTAGCCTAAAGCATCTCTGTAGTCATGTTTATTATTTTTCAGGTCTGCATGTTAGAAGTGCTGGAACCATGCCACATATTTCTTATTTTAGCCAGAAATTCATACATCATCCTGAACAGCGTTTTACTTTCTAGGTAATGTTTTGTTTCAATAAGAAATTGTTAATTGTCTGAGATTTTTGTCCGTATTTCTCAGCAACAAGTAACACTATCTTAACATTTGGCCTTGCTTTAAAAAGGTACTGGGCTTTCACAGAGAGGTAGAAAAGGCAGGTAACATTTATCAGCTCTAGCGAATCCAAAATATAACTACTTCTCACGTAATAAATAGAAGGGAAATGGCACAACTTTGACATTCCAGAAATTTTGCTTGCTAGAAAATATCAAAACTTGAAGGAGAAACAAAAAAGAAGACAAGTGTCTAAAATCTATCTACAGCATGAATTTTTGTCCTACAGTAATATTTGGATTTGATAAATATCAGCAAAAGCCAAAACTAGTAATGGATTGCTAAACAAGACATAAAAAGCAGGCTTAATAATGGTACTCTTGAGAGGATAACCTTCCATCAACACAGGCCTTAGTAACAAAGGCAACAAATAGCTATCTTGTGAGATGTAGACAAGACCGATATTTGTACCTTCCTCTCTCTTCCCCACCAAAAAATTTTTGAAAAGATATAATAAACTAATTAGAAGTGAATAGCATAAAAAGTAAAAAGGGGGGTGGGGGGTGTTGGTAAACCCAGACACTTTGGCAATATAATTTCAAGGATTTCCCTGCTCCCCATCCTTTCTGGATTTATACTAGTCATTCTGCTTAAGCATTAGCTTAAGACTTGGTATCTAAATCACAGGCAAAAATTAAAATGGCCAAATATTGAACTTGTCCACCTCTACAAAAGACTTCTGTGGGTTGTTTTTTTGTTTTTTTCTTTACCTAAAATGATTGCAGAAGTGTCATACAGACTTTTCAGCTTACTTCCCAGAAAGATGGCACATTAACTCGACTAGAAATCATGGCATCTACCTTTTCCCATATGTGATGCATATAACTTTATCCATTCATAGAAGACTCGGACTATCATTTTGGCAAGAAGCTGCAATGCACCAGTCTGAGCATAAAGGACTTAAGTTATGGTTCTTGCAGAATTGGTTATTAACAGAATAAGTACGGCTATTTTTTTTAATCTATAATATTTACAGTATTGCACTTTACTGCACTTAATTGCATTTCACTAAAATTAATGCTGCATCAGTATTATGCCTTAAAACCATACGACCATCTTTGTTGTATAAGTCATTATTTCTACATCCTGTAAAACAGCGAGATTTTGATTCAAAGATCCAGACATTTGGGAAAGAAAAAAAAATTAGAAAAATTGACCTGTTTCTGTGGCACAATGCATCTCATTAAGTTCAGGTGATTCTGGCAAAACAGGTACATTTCTTATTGTTCCCATCTTTCAAGTTATCACTAACGATTAGTAAATTCTAGTCTCTTTCTTTTTCTCCTTTCAAAGGACATAGCCATTTGAGACGCACATTTTTTGTTATTGCTGCTTTTTTTTTTTTTTAGGAAAGAAAAGGAAAAAAAAAAACTGCCTTGCCTCAGATCTGAAATTCCACATTTAAATTCAAACCAGTTCTGCAGCAGCAGCTCCTCAGTGATGGAAGAGATTCATGGCAGTGAAATAATACTGTTGGCAACAAAGAAATGTCATCTTTAATGGAGACCAGCCCCAAGGATTTATTATTTATTATTATTACTATTTGTTTTGTTTAGTTTCGTTCTAATATATTTCTGATCTTCAAAACGTGTTTAGTTAGACACATGCACAAGGTAGCAAAACTGACAGCAGCAGATGACGTTATGCTGGAGCGATCACTTTTGCCAGGGTCAAAAATCCAAAGTGTCCCCAATGTTCACAGATTAACATAATTTAGAGATCGTTTCCTTCCTTTTTTTTTTTTTTTTTTTTTTTTCTCTTTTTGTGTGTGTGGGGTTTTTTAACTCTCCTTTCTCTCTCCTCCCACCTACTTTATCCTCCGCGGAGTCTCCGACTCGTGGGTGCGTGTTTGCCGGGGGTGTGTGTCGCGGGGG
>NW_009199753.1:0-26050 GCF_000690835.1 Fulmarus glacialis | reverse complement strand
CCTCCCCGCTCGTACTGCCCCCCGCCCCTCCTCTGATGGGCTTCTGCCGCCAGCCCCTCTCTCCGCCCTTACGTGTCCCTTTTCAGAGCAAACCTCCATTTCCCTCTCTATGACCTTTTTTCCGCCTTGCTTAAATTTCCACTCCCTCGCCGCTTTCTCCACTGGACTAACGCTTAAAGAGAGTTGAAAAGGATTACAACGTAGAATCATTCATTTCAAGCTACAGCGTGCTCTCCTCGACTAAACAAGAGGCAAAAGCAAGGCCAAAGCAAGAGGCAGAAGTGTCAAGGAGTCCCCACGATGTCCGTTACCCGAAACCCGAGGATTGTCCTCCCTCAAGAGAGGGATGGCTGCATCCGCAACCCCATTTTGCCGGGACTCCCACCTGCCGGGAAGCCGAGGGCAGCAGTACTGCCTGACAGCGCTGTATATCCCACCTCTCTTAACTACGTTTCTTTTTGAAAATGGGACAAGAGTGGCAATTCTCTAAGGCACCCCTTCCCCCATCGTTTTCCGATGCGGCAATAGGAAGGACTGCCACGGCACGCAGTTAAGGTGAGTCGAGGCAGGAGGAGGAATGTCAGAGCAGCACAGTGGCTGATGCAGCTCGATACTGACCCACGCAAGAGAATACGAGGTCAAACTACCCATGGCAAGGTTTTACACCAGTTTCAAGCACATAATAGAGAGGTGGCATCACAGTAAATGGCACTGAAAGCTGCTGCTCATTATAGTCTGGAAGATGAAAAGAACAAACAACAAAAATCTTTGTTTTCATAATCTTAAAACCATTATGCAGATCAGTATTAATTGCATTGCTTGCACTGGCAACAGTCAGGACACCTGACACCTCCATTTCTGCTCTTAGGAGTGTTTCAGCCCTCCGGGCTGCCTTCCGTGGGCTCCCCCACAGGAGGGACCCCGCTCCGGGCACCGCGGCTCAGTAGCCGCTGCCGGCCACCCGCCGGGGAAGGTCAGGGCTGCTGGCCTGATTTTTCTGTAGTTCTTACCTTACTTACATCGATCATCTTATTAAGGCAAGCAATTAGAGGACAGGTGAAGGAAATTCAGTTTCTCACAGTTTGTTTCCACAACATAAAAACACAGACAAAATGACGGTTCAACAAGCTGAAGACGGGAGCAAGACAGGCATTTTAAGGGCACAATATTGCATCTGGAAATATATATCAACTTTGAGGAGAAAGTGGCTAGTAAGTTTTGCACTGTCCTGCTTACACTGCAATCATACGCTACAGGCAAGACAGAATATTACCTCGAAGTATCCATTAAATCCTCAAGCAGTTGCTCAAACAGCAGACAATTAGCTTATGAAACTCTGCTGCGGGGTATCGAAAGGACCACGGGTGGGGTGGGTAAAGAAAATGAGAAAGTGCTATTTATAGAGAGAAAAATCAGTACTATAATATGATGTTTCAATCTTTTTTCAAAAATCATAAATCCTTACATTTCAGGGTGCAGCCAACTTCTACAGTTATTTCAGTTAGACCAAACTGTCCCCACTGGCACGCTATTTCACAGCTTCTTGTGTCAGTATTTCTGTGAGAATTCGTGGCCTTGGGTATATATTATACCCGTTACGCAGTAGATACACAGTGCAGTTATACACTCATTTCCTGGATCGGTACATTATATATTTCCTTTTTCTCTTGCCATTACCATTGTCCAGAAATGCTGAGGGATTTGGTGTCACTGTCACACATGGAGGGTTCACCAACCCAGCACCAGCCAAGGCACGGCTGCTTTAAGCTAATGACTACGAATGCAGAATTTTATCCAATCTGTGGGATCAGGGGATGTGGTGAGGTATGATGAGAGTAGCTTCATAAATACAGCACTTCTTTAACATGGTAACTATTTTGGTCAAACTCTTCACTAATTTTAAGAACAATTTTTTAAACTGTTTTTAGAAATACAGCCAACGAATACAAAGACAAAGGCATTTTTAAAATGTGTGCTAGAAGTGATTAGCCAAAACAGAGCTGAAAAAGTTTTTATGTCCCTCTCCTTGCAACCCTCTCCTTTACATCCTTCTACCATTTGGCTAGGAAAACACTTCTATGATAAATACTGAAGATTAATTTAAAAGAGAAAGCTTAAATAAATTGCAGAAATTTTCTATATCACATTGAAGGATCTAAATCACGATGAAGGAAATCCTGATCTGCATGTCTGAAGTCCCCTTTTATTGTACATATTGATTAGAAATGGGTGATTAGAAATGGACGATTTGACAGGCTTAATCCTTCAGAGAAATAATACTTTAATTTATTGATGGCTTTTCCCTGTTCATTTGGGAAATCAGGCAGAGAACATCAATATTCACTTCCTAGTCTTACCTCACTAGAAGCTACTTGACATTGCTCAGGACTGTGGCAGATGGTCCACCTCTAAGCAATGAGCTCTTTCACATCAGGGGGCTGATTTTTTTTTCTTCCAGCAAATCACAGAATATCTCAAGTTGGAAGGGACCCATAAAGATCATTGAGTCCAACTCCCTGCTCCTCATAGGACTACCTAAAACTAAACCATATGACTAAGAGTGTCATCCAGATGCTCCTTGAACTCTGACAGGCTTGGTGTCATGACCACTTCCCTGGGGAGCCTGTTCCAGTGACCGACCACCCTCTCAGTGAAGAACCCTTTCCTAATGTCCAACTTGAACTTCCCCTGACACAGCTTCATACCATTTCTTTGTGTCCTGTCGCTGGTCACCAGAGAGAGGAGGATCAGCACCTCCCCCTCCGCTGCCCACCTTCAGGAAGGTGTAGACTGCGATGAGGGCACCCCTCAGCCTTCTCTTCTCTGAGCTGAACAAGCCAAGTGACCTCAGCTGCGGCTTGCAAGTCCTGCCCTTGAGACCTTTCACCATTTTGGTCACCCTCTTCTGGACACACACTAATAGTTTGATGTCCTTCTTATATTGAGGCACCCAAAGAAACTGGTGTTTGCAAACGAAAGCAAACTTTCTAACGTTCATTCTCTTGCCAGTTAACATTCTATGAAAATTTATTACACTGAAAATTCAGGCCAATTCTTTTTAAATGAGCAATAACAGCTCTACTCTATGTTGCAACATGTCTTCACGACTTGCCAAACATAACAAGCATATGACTGTCTGAACCACAATTGCAGAAGAATGAAGCCTGGAAAACATACACCAATATTTCAAAGGATCAGGAGGAAGTTTAAAAAATGTGATTTATAAGTAGACATTCAGCTTTTGATTTACCATAGGTATTCCAAAGATTATTTTTGAACCATAATTAATTAGAAGTCATAATTTAACACTTGAATTTAAGTGTTACTTGTTACTTCTCTTCTTTCCACAGAAAATAAGAAAGATACATGGACTGAACAGCCCTGTCGACATTGTACTTCTAATGTATTTGGGGTATTCTTGAAAATTACCTCCCAGTTGTACAACTTAAGCTTTGCTGTAATCACTACGGTAAGTAGTAATGACTGCAATCATGATTTACAGTTTTAAACTGTCTGAAGTTCTGAAGAAATTAGCCTACTTTAAAATGCTGAAAGAGTAACACATTTTTAAATGCTAAAAATCCTACAGGAATTGCTTTGTATTTTTATAATTTTGATAAAATCTAAATTTTCTGCTTTGAGGAATACACAATGGAGCCTTGTGTATGCATAGACGTGATGGAAAAATAACACTGACTCCAATTACAGAACATTACAGCAACTTAATACTATGGAAAGTATAACTCTCCTCCTCACACAGAGCAACTTTTGTTTTCTCAAATATAATAAATTGTAACTGAAATCTAGGGCAATTTTTAACAAACACATTCTCAGTGGTCAATATTCAACCATGATTTATTAATTTTGTAAAAACCATATTAAGACTTTTTCCCAATAGAAGGCAGATCTATCAGTATTTTGTAATTGTCTCTATTCATCTGGCCACCTATTTCCATAAGTGTAGTGCCCTAAATGTTTCCATGTGAAAAACACATTTACATTCTGAATACATGGTAATTAAATTCTCTTGTATCAGTACCAGTTACATGTCCAATACAGTGCATTTTGACTGCATGATTGTACATTTACAGCAGTGAGTTTTTGACTAATGTACATAAAAACATTTGACTTTGCTGGTTATTTAGTTCAAAGCATGAATATTACCTCAAAACAGGAACCATGTGCAACTGTAATCTAAATAAAGAGCACATCACACAGAATCCATTTTGACATTAAATTGGAGGTACAGCCTGATCTGGTGCACTGCACCAGCCATTCCGAGCGAGGACATCGCAAGGTTCGGAGAAAGACAGTGACAGAAACTAGAAAGATTAGGATTGTTCAGGACGGTGATGAACAGACAAGGAACACAAAATGATATATAGGTGGTATAGGGAAAGTGAGCTGGTGCTTTCTGTTTTCCCAGCAGCATAGTGTGAATAAGAGGACAGTCAATTGAATTAAAATCTAGTAAAAGGTTCAAAGTTCAAAGCTGATAAGAAGAAATATGCTTTAATTCAACATTGAAGTCTTTACCTGGGTTGTTGATCAAATCTTTCAAAATTCTCAACATCAAGGATGTTCTTACGGACTGAGAGAACACCCAGACCTGCAGCAATGAACAGCCAGTTTTGGACAAAAGTGCATCAGCTTTGTCCATTTTTTTATTCCAAGTTTACAAATAGGATTTTTTGATTGGCGGTTTTACCCCGCATCTAGTCATTGCACACCAGGCAGAGTAGGAATTGGGATGTGACCACAGAAGTGGCTACCATCATTTGGCAATTGACTTCCGCTGTGTGGCTCTCAACCTCTATTCCACTGGAGTACCATGTTGCAAAACTGTTCTGAAGGTCACAGAGAAAGCCTGGATTTTAAAGCCCAGCTATCTACATATTCAAAGAATATTGAAGACACTGAATCTTGAAGTGAGATCCCCCCTCAGCTTCAAAAAAAAAAAAAAAAAAAAAAATAAAAAAAATCTGATAGCCACCTGAATCTACAGCTGCTTTATCCCAAATGAAATTGGACTCCACTCAAACACCTGCTTTGCAACCCCAATCTTTTTATGGTGCTGTATCTGGGATGCTCAGCTTTTATTTTGGATAGCTGCATTCTCTAAAGTGAATACACCGTTGAATATCAGAAGCCAAACAGTAACATTTACAGAATGCATGCTAAAAACCCCAAATATTCATCTTGTATCACCTTCAGAGATGTTAATCTGGTTAATGAACTTAGTTCACGCTTACCTTCACTCTGCTACAGGTATGAGTGGTATCAACTATCAACATGATCAAAAAGCCCAGCATGGGCAGCCTTTATCAGCCCTTGGTGCTTATCAGCCAATGGCCCAGAGGTCACATGGACCATATAGCTCACAATGATTCTCCAATTGGGGAACACAGGGGGATTCATATTTTCATCCTGTGCCCGCATACCCTACTATAACTACATCAGTTAGAACAGCTACCATTTTTTCACCATTCCTGCACTCAGAGACTGCCCCATCCCTGAAAGTGTTCAAGGCCAGGTTGGATGGGGCTTTGAGCAACCTGGTCTAGTGGAAGGTGTCCCTGCCCATGGCAGGGGGGTTGGAACTAGATGACCTTTAAAGGTCCCTTCCAACCCAAACCATTCTATGGTTCTACAAAAGCTTCAGATATACCATCACCAGTTACATTAGCCAAGTCCTTCAGAGCTCAAGCTCTTCAGAGTGCGGGATGAAGGCACACACGCCCCACAGGTGCATCTAAGGAGTTATATGCCTTGCAGTCATATAGGCCAGTAGATAACACAGAACAATGATAGCATGAACGGATAACTGAAGTGTGCCCTTTTGTTGCAAGCTTGAGATAGAACATGGATTCGATCACCTCGACGCACATTGGCAACCCCTGAAGGACAGAACAGATGTTAATATGCTCGGTGCTCCTCAGGTTGTAACTACCTTTCCCCCAACTCCAAAGGGGAAGGCTGGCTTTTCAGTCACCTACCTGTCGCTTTGTGTCAAGTGTTCCATATCAAGTGTTCTGAAGTCAGATGTTGAGCAAGAGATTATTACTGCTTGAAGATCCCGCTGCCGAGTGTAGGGCTTACCTGAGTGCATGAAACGCAGAAATTATTGCAGAACTTCCTTATGCACGTGTGGTTTTGGAGTCACTAATCCCCATTATCACCATATACCATATATGTATGTACGCCCATATGCATATGCACACATACAGAAGCATTCCCAACCCTGGGGAACTCTATCCTCTCAGCCACGCTATAGATTTACCTGAAGAGAAACATCATTTCTGTTCCAGATACACACATACCGTGGAACGAAGTCACATGCAGTGGTTGGGCATCCACTGCAAAGATACCAAACCAAACTTGGTGTAGGTGTAACCGAAGTAAACGCTACTTCTTCTAATGCTTTGTTTCTAAAAGCAGATTTCAATACCTGTATTTCTTTCGATGTTGTTACTACCATCCCCACTTTGCATTGTGTAGCTACAGTTTCCATTTTAATAAGTCTCTGCTGAAAATCATTTTGCTCTCTCCCATGGTAATGAAACACAGTGAGTCTGAACAGATGAGGTACAACTCACCCTTACACTGAAGTACCAAATCGGTATCATGTCTGCCCAGGCTTTCAGTAACAGTGCCTGTGTGTGCACGCATATGCCTTCTATTTTAACATTTTAAAGATTATGCTAAAATATTTCACATCCCCAGAAATGTGCTTGCCACACCTATGAGAAAGAAACAGTAATGGCCACTGGGCATAATCACACAGCATAATTACATAAATAAGAGTACTTTTGTAATGTAAAAGTCTAGGGGATTTTTTTCAAATCAGAGTTTAAACTGAAGTAGTGTCTGTTCTATACAAATGTTAAAGCTTCCACTTTTTTGTAACAGTGAAGATTTGGGTGCTTCATTAAAATTTTGAAACTCACACTGTGTATAGGTGTACACTGCAGACACTATGGGAATATAGCTCCAGGCTTCTCTAACCACCACAAAAAGGAAGCAACAATTAGTGTATTAACAACTGTTTTTGAATAGAATATAAAAATTACCTACACCAGCTTCTCAAGTTCACAGAAAGCAAGCCAATCAAAAAATGAAGTGCAGTAGAAGAAATTCACGTACCTGTGAAAAGTTCAAACTGTAATTATATAATATGTAATTATCACGAAGATGTACTTACAGATAAAACACACTTCTAATGCTAAACGTTTATTCTAGTGACTACAGAGGTACTTGTGATAGTGTTTGTCTGAAGTGTTTCACATTTCTCAGAATCCCTGCCACATATTTTGAAAATACTCATTCTCTTCTCTGGGAGGAAGTCAGAGGGTCGGACAAATGTTCTAATAACTAGCCTTCCATATTTAATTATTTTTTCAAATAGTAACATAATTCCTTTTAAATTTTTGTAAAAACTGGTTTTTTTAAGAAACAAGCTTGAAATATAATGCATGCAGGAAAATGGCACACAACATGCTGAATAAACCTGTTTCAGAAATAGTTAGTAGGCTTACTGTGGCTTGTGATGCTACCTGGACATACTACATACAAAGGGGACTTTTAGCACCCACTGATGTGACTTGTCACCTGTACACAAAACCTGCGTCGTGACTAAAAGTGCTTTTTGCAACCAGTAGCAGTGATTCTCCTATCTTGTTCTGCATTACAATGAGTAGTCTTTATATTTTAATGACAAACCTCTGAATTTTTTTCCCTTAAGATTCTAAAGCCAGATTCCAGTATGTTTAAAAAAATCTCCTCTTTGGACTGCCCAATGAGCTATCATGTTCTAATATTGCATCTAATCATATAATATGCAAGACACTATCTGATGAGTAGATTTACTAACGTTGACTACCTCTCCCCTTAACATTGAACTATTGCAATAATCTTTATGTATATAAATAACCATGCATATACATTCCCGTCGGATGGAGGCCATCACACCGACTACGCAGAGTACGTGTCTCGAGGATATGAGGGAAACGTCCGCAAGAGATACCCACTGACAGATCACTGCAGTGTATTAGGGGAAAAACGCAAATTTTTCTTAGACTTGAGTTTAGTACTGAACCAAAAACTAAAAAAAAAAAAAACAAACAAAACCTCCACACCAAAAAAACCAACCCCAACAAAACACCACACCAAACCAACCAAAACCAAACAAAAATTCTCAAGAGAAGAAAAATGGACAAAGACTTGTTCCTAAAATAGATCGCATCCATTGAATCAGAGCAATCCTTCTATCATTAAGGTGTCACTCAAAATGAAGAACAAAGTAATTGCTTCAATGTTCTACTTTAAAACCCCATTCCTAAAACTATGCATTGGTAAATTACAGGCAAAATATATATAGACATACATATTCAAGATCAACTCCTTTTTAAAATGTTAATTTTGCTCATTTCTGTAATGGCTTTCTATATAATTTTCTTGATGTGAATCCAGATCAGAAGAAACTATAGATCAAGCCAGAAGCGACCAGTAAGATGGAGAGACCAAAAGCAGTTCTTATCTGACTGTACAGGCAATTACATAGTGTCACCTTTAAGGTGACAGCAACGCCCCAAGCAGCTACATTCATCATTAAGCTTCCAATTCACATGCTCTTTAAAGGAAAACAATTTTATGTCATTTTCCTCACCCATTCCTGCACACCAAGAATCTTTACCTACCCCTTGTAGAAAATATCCTAGAAAGGACAGACAATAGTACGCACCAACTGAAAGCACTTTAACCGTAAGAACACTGACAGAGTAGGTGTGAAAATATTAAATGGGCAAGAGATGAAAATGCAAACAATTTATGCAAAAATTAATGAGTAATTTCTGCTAGTTTAGATCTCTTATATGACCTTAAGGCACTTACATTTATTAATAAAGCTTTGCAATTACCTCCACTGTAATTCTATACTCATGCCCTGCACTGATTGACAGATATGGAAATTCTGAAAGAGATCGGCTCTGTTAAAGATTCGAACTATTAAAAAAAGTCTTCCCAGTTCTCACTTGTGTCTTTCACTCTGCCTCTAAGTAAGCTAGCCAGACAGGCTGGCTACTCCGAAAGAAAAATCAAACAAATTACCTGAGTCAATCAGAAACCTATTGGCTCTTTTGTTATCATCGTTGTTGCTCTGTTATTGTTGTGTTTGGGGTTTTTTTTAAAGAAAAATTAAAGTATACATCTACTGCTTTCCTATTGGCTGAAATGTACAATACAGCTGGTTTTAGTCAGAGTAGTGAATATAATACATGCTTTCCTACTCCTATTTCTTTGTGATTACATAGGTTCCCCGAGACAATTTCAGCAGAATTCAGAACCTTCCCCCACCCACCCCATTCTCTAATAAAGCAGCAGCAGAAGAAATAGGAAGGGAAGCAACCAAATCTCCACAAAACATCAGTAGTGCGTAAGTAATGGACTGCCTTGTTTACAATGGAACATCCGGTTATTTATAATATGGTTATTTAGAACATACCATAATCAATGATTTTAGAAAATGACTGTATCCAAATGCAGCTACATCATGCTTACTGGTTGCCTAGCAATTAATTTAACCCCAAATCTGGGGTCAGAGCCTTGTGCTAGCTGTGATAAAGCAGTACCTTTTAAGAAAAAAAAACCCACACCTTAGTTTTATTTTTCATATTTACATATACAGAAGTTTTTGCATTAAAAAATTTGAAAACCAAACCATCTGTACATATAATACAGCAATTAAAGTTTCCATGAATAAAATCTTAAATTTGCAAGTTTATTTGAAAATCATTATATTAAATAAAGCAGCATTAAAATCCAACAAACGGGAATGAGCATGAAGAGGAAAATAATGACCACGTAACATTTGTATTCTGCCCTTCCCATGTATCTTTTATGCTAGTTGAACCTTTGTTCTCAGTGTAACCTAAAAAACCTCCAGATTCTGAGTTTATTTCACTTTCTGAAATAATTCCAGTAGGGAATGCACTGGTGAGCTACACGATCTTCTCTTCAGGAACAGACAGTCCATCCGTATACTTTACGCATAACTCCATATTCTGTTTCCAGGTTTCTTTTATTTCTTCCCAAGTAAAGCTTCACTTTTCTGCGCAGCTTTCCAGACGGTGAACTATGTGCAGTGCTGGCAGCCAATTCATTAAGTTCTTTGTTTATAGCAGTATCAGATACCCCAGCCTCCAGAACTACATTGTGCTGCATCTGTTGATGATTATCACACAAATCATGATGTTTCTTGACAAATGTAGGATTGGCATCTGTTTTTTTCAAACACTTTGCTGGTAGAACTACTGCATTATTTAATTTTCGTTTTGGCTGTGATAGGTTTTTGTCTTTTTCACTAAAATCTGTAACTTGAGTATGAGAATATAAAGTATACATGCCTTCCTGAAAACACTGTATATCCTTTTTATTTACTTCTGGTTCCAGTATTTCTTTACTGAATGGCTCATAAACTCGAGACAAGTTCTCCGTGCCTGCTTTGTCATCTTTCTGAGGGGGTGGTTGTATGAAATTTGATGATACAACAGTCTCTCTTAAGTTTGCAGCACAGGAGCAATCAGTT
The DNA here is from genome assembly GCF_000690835.1 of Fulmarus glacialis. Classification (NCBI taxonomy): domain Eukaryota; kingdom Metazoa; phylum Chordata; class Aves; order Procellariiformes; family Procellariidae; genus Fulmarus; species Fulmarus glacialis. Next base: position 15,468 of record NW_009199753.1, on the reverse strand, counting down.
TTGATATTTTCATCATTATTTCTGATCTTACCTTTTAGTTCTGAAGGTTGTGACAGGTGACAATACAGAACTGAACAGACAGATCCAGAAATAGGGGTAGGTATTGGCACAGAATTTGGCTGTACTTCTGCAGGCTGGTGATCCAGTTTGAGTGTCCGCATTGCCGTATCCTTCCATGAGTAACTTCTCAATGAAATGCGTTGCTTTTTCAGTTTTTCTTTCAGCTCATCTGGTCTAGTTATCTTTCCAGTAATAGGAGAAAAATATCCTGTACTACATTTTGTCCTATAATGAAATTTTTTAAAATTATTAACACACACTTGAAAGAAACGTGGGTAACATAACTCCATATGCAACTGCTTTTAGAAAAGCAACTGAACTGACAAAGTAATTTTTGTTTCTACGTTAAAAGGAAGGATATTTAGGGTAGCAACACACTATTTCTACAGGAACAGAGTGCCTTATATTTGAATTTGATGTTTTCTTATTGATTTCTACAGCTCATAAAATTGTTTCAAAAATACACAAAGTAAGCAGTCTAGTATTTCAGTAAATCTAAATTCACAGTGGTATTAAGAACAAAAGAAGCTAATGAATGTAACGCAATGACTATAAATACTTACAAATATTCTATGCTACATACACACAAAATTAGCATAATTATATAGGCTTTTCTTGACATAGTATTTCAAACCTAACCACTCAGTATTTTTAAATCACAAAAGGAATAAAGGCTTGCCTTCATTAGGATATCAGTTGTTTGACTCTATTTGCATTTCTTTGATTTCACTAAGAATATCTTTACTTCTTCAATACTTTTTTTTTTTTTTTAAAAGAAATGAGAAAGTTATTCCTTATCTCCTGACTCATTTGCAAACAAATCAGAGCAATCTTGAATGAGTTACCGTTCCAAGTAATGAAGACACTGGTGCCTACAGTCCAAGACATGAAACAAGTCCTTCTCTCCCATTTAAGCTTTTGAGCTACGAAGAAGAAAGGAAAATCTGCTTTTTTTGTCCAGCACAGGCAGGACAGAAGCTAAGAGGCTTAGAGTAGAGATAGGAAGATACAGATTAGACTAGGAAAAGTTTTTCCACTGGTAAGGATATCAGATTGTCTGAGGAGGGTATCACAGGCTACTAAAAATATCAGAAAGTTTTTAGAGCAAAATGTCCAGACATTGCTGTCCTTCTGTCAGTAATATTTTAGTACAGTAGATCTTGCTTTTCTGAAGTTCAAGGATAGGTAGGACAACTTTTGGCAATTCCTTTCCATCTCGTTTTCCTGTGATGCCATCTGCACTTTTAATTTTTTTATTTGGGTTCCTGCCCCACCCCCAATTCCTGCTTTATAGAACTGATTTGCCAGGTGAAACTGCACTGCAAATTTCAGTGATTTATTTCAGACTGGAAAATACAAATTTATTCTGTACCAGATCCAGAATTTCAGAACTAAGTATCTTTATGTTCAATGCCTTAACTCACAGAAACTTTAAAATTTAGGTAAAAAGGTGACTTACCTTTTTATGTTTTTTACATCATCTTTGTATTCAACAAACTCATAAACCAACTTTGAGATTATATCATCAACAACTTGATATTGTGTGCTTTGTGCAAAATTTCGGTGCTGTTCACTTTCAAGATGCTGGAATTAAAGAAAAAATATGAAACAAATATCATACTACAGACATGAATATACAAGTCAACAGTATGATATGGAGCAGTAAGTAAGTATCATTAATTTATTACCAATGTCTCTGAGACATGAACTATTAGTTCCTTCAGCTACCATAGAGGCAGCAATCAATAATTAAAACCTACATGGGAAAAAAAATACCCGCTTGCTGCTTTTTAGGAGATATATACAGAAATCTTTTAAGACAAAAAAATACATTGAACTGGCAAGTAGAAACCATTGTTGATACCACACTTAAGAGATATGACTGTATCAAAGCATATACTTGACATTTCACATACTGTTTGTAGATCTTCGTATTTCTTCCCACAACATTCACAATATCCTCTCTTTTTTTTGTCCTTCTGAGGGAGCTGAACAGGAGGAGTTCCACAGTCCTTGTCACTATTTATTTTGTTTCTGTTAACAGAAAAGACATATTAATGAATCTCAAATATGGAGCTGAGCTCTATACTTGCCTCTCACAGCATGTTCACTCTTTTTCCCTTAATTTGAAGAAAAAGATCTCTTTATTTCCCCCCAAACTATTTATATTATGTTAGTCAATGCTTAGGAAAAACAAAGAGAAAAATTATGCATTAATTAAAAAAAAGATTTACTGCAACAAGACAGGTAGACCCAGTGGAACTGTATGTAAGCATAAAACATCCAGGTTAGTACAGATGTACTACTATCACTGACTCAGAATAAACAATGCAAAATTACTAAACAAAAAAATCTCACTTGACAAGTCAAAGGATATATTGAAATCTCTGTGCATAGATGATAAAGGAAAAGGAGGTTTGATAAAATCAAAATTAGAAAAAAAGAAAAAAAGAAGTCCTCTAACATCTCATCGACTGTCAGTACTTTTGATGCCAAGAAAACACACAGCAAAAACATTTGGTCTACCAGATGAACTCTCATTCTTTGGTAAAAGCAAAGAACAGGATTATTTGTTGGTTATATGTAGCTTTTGAATATGGCTGACCAAATGCCATTTTGTCCTGTTTTTCTAGGTACAGGCTAAGTGGAAATAGGAGGAAGTGAACCTCAAGTTCTTCCTGGAGATTAAAACACGAAGAGGTTTTCAATAGCTGCTCCATGACCTTCAGAGTCCTCATCTGGGGAGAGCTACTGTTTGCTGCAATTCACTATTAAACCACCTAAGGATGATATGCTAGCAGTAAAGCAAAACCATCTCTCTCTACTTCCCTTTTACTTCAGAGGAATAGTGCCATCTCCCTGTCTAGCCAAAAATCATTCTGACAGACTTTACCAAGTAGCTGCATAGATCTAAGCTCAGGACTTTACATCAAAAAACCTGTCCCAAAAAATCTCTAACTTACAAAGCAATGTACTGCTCAGCATAATAAGTGTACACCTTTTTCAAGAATCACTTTCAATCAACAAGTCTAAATTGGTAACACCTGCCCCAGCATTTGTTGGGTTCCACAGGATAGGCTCCACCTAACTACGTACTTTTACTATTACACTAGCCTTTTCACCTTCCCTCTTCAGAACTGTAAAAATCACAGAGAACCAGTAAAGCAGGATATAAGCAACTGCATTTATTATTTGAAGATTGAATAATGTCTGCAGGTCTTGCCTGATGCAGAAGCATGTAGACAAGTGGGCACTCCCCCTTCTCTCTCCTGAAACTGACATTCCTCACATTTACCTGCCGAGTACAAAATAATCTCCCACTTAAGTATCTCTTTGGCATGTGCCAACCTGAAAGATTAAATAGGACATAACTGCTGGAATTTTTAATATATCATATTCCTTAATCCATATAAATGAAAAGAATATTGCCTTTTTTTTTTTCCCCCAATGCTTTAAAAAGAATGGGCCTTTCTAACCCCCTCTGAAGAGACACCATCAGAAATTGCCTTATTACTGCAAGGCTGCAATTCTAGCTGCTTTGCTTTTTCATACTGCTACATTCACTGCAATTAAGAAAAAAAAAATTTAATCATGGCAACATCAGCTGAAAACCTCCAGCAAGCTGCTTTGCTTTTTCATACTGCTACATTCACTGCAATTAAGAAAAAAAAAAATTTAATCATGGCAACATCAGCTGAAAACCTCCAGCAATACAATAAATGGTGAAGACTGGGCAGAACATGAACAGCAAAGAAGCTATTTTATAAAGAAAACAAGTATCAAACCTAAATAAGTCTTAGACCCTGAGGACAGAAAAGCAGCAAAAGTTACTAGACACAGGAAGTTCCACATATAGCAAAGCTACCTTTCACCTAAGTATCTTCAGTCTCTCACGTGAATCAATTTTAGAAGTCAATGAAACAATCATTAATACTGCAGATACGCTAGGTAGAAGAAATTCAAAACAATAGTTTGATTCACCAAAAAAACCAGATAATTAAGACTCCTAAGTACTCATAAAATTGATTTACCAAAAGTCCTAACTGCATCTGGAGTGCTCAAATAGAGCCTAAATGTCAAAATGTATCATATAAACACTTGCTGCAAGACCAGCTGCAATCCTACTGGGAAGTTGGCATCCGCTTTTCATCTCTGAAGAGTTGAAGCAGTATTTGCAGTATAATTTCTGTAAATTAGACTTTATCAACAATGTGCACTCCTTATCAACAGTGATTTTGCACTGTGACTGAATATCACTGTTCTAAAAATTTTTAACTGCCTACTTTAGCATTATACTGACAAATATCAAAAGAAGTTTCAAGAAATCCACTTCCTGTAAAATACTTACTGGATGGCATCCAAGATGAGGACAAAGAAGAAACCAGTGGCAGAAAAGAAAAAAATATCTTATGCTGACCCACAGTGATAGGAGAAGGCCGCATTTTTGGATGTACGCATCTCTATGTCCAAAAAAAGGACTAAAGACAGGATAAAGAGGGTACAGAAAGACAGACAGACACCAACAGTTACAGTGCAGCAAATATATCAGCTAAGACATGGCTATTAGTATTAAATATCACACAAAATTAGAAGCAGAGCAATTACTTCAGAAAACAATTACTTTAGAATTATTTTAGAGAACCGCCCTCTCCTCTATCCACACCTCAACAAGAAGTTTTCAACAAACCTTTGCTTAGACTGAGTTTGCTTTTGACCAGGAGGATGCTTCTTATCCACCTCAAATGGGCTATATGGTTTTGGAACACAGTAGTTCAGAACTGGAAAACTGGGTAACTGCAGATAAAACGGTCGGTAGCGGCTGTATTAGACAAAACAAGTGCATTAGAACCATCAGAAATGGAAAAAGGAATTTATAGCACAAATTACAATTGGGTCAAAAATCTTGAAAAAGTGTTTCTCTTTTACATATAACATACACAGAATGATAAATATCCCAGAATAAGTCACTCCTTCCTCCCTATAAACTTGATACTTTCTCAAAATAGATTTACCTTAAGCTTCCATAGCTGTCTTACACATTCCCTGGGGTATGGCTTTCATGCCTATTTATTGTTGGGGGGGGTTGGGTAACCAATAAAACTAAGAACAATTTGGATGATGGTGCATCTGTGTTCCTGAGAAGTAGCTATAGCAGTTCCTAACATCCAATGAATTTTTTTTTTCATTTTACCATTTTCTTCCTTTTTGACAAATTTTAATCAAGTCACCATTCAAAATACAAAACTGACCTTTTCGTTTTCCAGAAAGATAATTTTCCTGTACAGCACTGTACTTAGAAAGATACAGAACTAGCAACTGTACCATTGCTCTGAATATATTAAAAATCTTTAAAATAGGGCATGCCAGAAGTTCACACACTGAATCATTTGACTGAAATGCTGATGCCAGAGTTCAGTCTGATTTTTTTCCCCACATTACTATTATAAGCTACCCAGGCAGAAGAAAAAGAGCAAGTCTGCATAATAGGGACAGCTAAGCATCTTGCTCTGCTTCTGAACTGTTACTTATGTTGCATAAACATTTAAACATTAAAAAACATTGTTTACGTTACATAAACATTTAAAAGTGTTTCAGGTGTTTGGTACACGGCTACATTCAGAAGTCAAATTCTCACATATTTATATATGAATTTCTTGTACTTAGAACCGTTTGTCCAATTCTCTCCACTACCCTCATGTCCCTCATACCTATTACACCAACTTGGTGTAAGACCAGGTTTAGATCTCTTTTTTTAATTCAGGAAAGTACCAAAAAATGAGGTCAAAGAATTTGGAGCTTATAAAGATCATCACAAGGCAGAAGTTAGTTAAGAATATAAAGGTACAAAACATGCTGTGCAGAACTGCATTTTTTATAACTCATTGTTCTCTCAACTTCTGGCAAACCAGTATTTCCTTACACAACCAGGTCTGATCAATTACAGGACCAGAAAGATGTGAACATTTTAAAGGCTGAAAATATCAGATTTCATGCTACTGTGGATATTGAAATCAAATTAATAGCTTTTTTTTCCTTTTAAAAAGAAATGATTGAACAGGAAATTAAACCTAATTTCAAGGGATGATTTTAACTATAACAACTTCCCTTTCCTTACATCTAAACAGTCTCTGCAGGAGATGAATGTTATTGAGTTGGGACTACAGGACTGGAATTTAGTATACAAAGCCTTTCGGGCTATAGTATTTGCATCTAAGAAAAGATGTCAAGGTTCAAAGCTTCCAGGTTTCCTTTTCATTCATATGGCATTTGGCAGAAAGTAGCGCAAAGAACCCACTCTCATGGTCTACAAACTGGAGCTACATATTAACTTTCCACTTCCATTACCTACTGCAAATATTCCCTACTATACTACTACCTGCTCAATCTCATTCAGTGGCTAAACGCAGGTACCTACCCAGAACATACAGAGATGAAAATTTTGTATCTTATTATAAGAGGACAGTATGCCTGGCATCTAAAGTCAGGAAGCGGAAGGAAATGGAAATCTGAAGGCCACTTCCTCAAGGCACACTAAATGTTTCTGAATTACTAAGTTTGAGAACCACATTATTGAATGCATGAAGAGAACACTTACCGACTTCTATCTTCCACCTTGACAAATGGATTTTTCAGTCTACCTGCGAAAGGGGGACAAAAGGAAATTACGAGAGAAATACTTTTCTTCATTCAGCAAGTTACTCCAGTGGCTGAATAAATAAGCAGACATTATTTTAGATCTCATTATGTACGTTTTGACAAACTCTTGATTTCCATGAAGTTTTTCTACATGCTTTTCTTAGACATACAAATTAGAATACAGCACCACACTTGACCAGATGAGAACTGTAGTACATTTTTAAGCATTCAGAATGTAAGGCAAAACAAAAAACTCTACAAATATTGAAATACTTACTTCTTGACTTCGGAGCATTAACTTGTTTTCCCTATTGAAAATAAGACAGAAGGTATAAAATCCCGGTGAATATTATATTGCACTTTAATAAAGATTTAGCTGTAGGTAATTTTAAGTTGTGAAGGTCTCCCTGTATTAATCATGACTTCATACACAGTCACGATAAATTTTGCAGGAAACTAAGCTCATTAGTACTTCAGAAATATGGTGACATATTTCCCAAAGAAATATTTATTTCTACACCACAAAAAAGTGTTCTCCTTGAGAACGTTTCAATTTATTTTTCCTAAAACCAAAACCAAACAACAAACCCACACAGGTAAACCCATTCACTGACTCTCTCCCCTCCCCCAAAATACCTTGCCATGGTTGAAAGTTGATTCTTAAACACGGATAACATTTTTACAACACTTTATAAATGCTAATTAACTACAAGCTGTAAAATGCCACAAAGAACTGCAGATAGCAACATTCTCCAATTAAAATAATTTTTCTCGTTTGAATGCATTTACACAGGTTGGTGTTTTTTTTTTTTTTAAGCAATGAAGATTAAAATTAAAAGGAGTATTTTTGTCTTCAGAAAAGAGTAAAGTCTACATTCAAGCATCAGCTGTTAGCTGCAATTGATTCTAGTAAAGGTACAAACTTATATTTTATACTACTTGCAAAAAAACCCCAGCCTGCTATCCATGAACACCGATATACTGATGATTTAGCAGAGGATTTCATGTGGCCTCAATAATTAGCGAATATTGCATTCCAAAACAACGTAACATACACTACATGGTACGTTTCCATTTACTTATCACAGACCCCTGCCTGGACTAGATAACTGTACCACTTCATCTGTTTAATTTAAATTACAGAGCAACTGCAAATGGAGCACACAAGCAGCTAAAACGGTTTCAGTGTCTCACTATATTATACACTAAAATCTGGAGAAATCAGAATTTTCACATGCCAACTGCACATTATTGGCAGAATAGCTCAAAGATGCTTTATGCTAGTTCTTTACAAGACTAGGAAGGAAAAGATGCACAGTTGAGCAACAGACGCAGACTCCCTAGACACAGCTTCTTCAGGAAATGTAACTGTGATTCTTCAAAAGGGCCCATCAAAAGGAAAGGGTTTCTAATTACTGTGTCATAGGGAAAATTACACAAGGCAACTTAACCACAATCTACATCATACTAAAACCAACCTACGTTTTTTTTTAATTATTTATTATTTTTGAGGCAGGCAGAATGGAAATTTCAGACAGTTCAGTACTTCCGATTCTGAGATATCCTTTGCAAGAGCAAAGGTCTACACATTATTTAATCAATGCTACTATGGAATTTATTTTTTAATAATGCTGAAATGTATAGCTAATACCTTCTACTTTTCAAAAACCGTTTTTAAATCAGTTCATAAAACATACTGGTCTGTGAAAAACTGAACATGAGCAAGACTTCATTAAAATAAAATCTGTAAACTTCACAGTAGGTAGTATTTAGTACACCTGTGTTTTCTCAGTTAATGAAACAAATGGCATTTTTACAAACGGCAAAGAGCCACTTACCACATCTTTAAAAGAACTGCCTACTCTTTTGATTAGGTAGAGCTCCTTTTTCTTTTGTTCAATGTAATTCTTAACATCTGGCAAAAAGAGGCAGAATTATACTCAGCTGAGCTTATTTTTGTATGTTTTTGTCATTTTGTCATTTTGTCATACTAAAAATTTGTCATTTTTAGTATTTTGAATTCAAAAAAAGAATAATTAAATGAGTGTTACAAGTTCAAGTTAGACTTCATGAAACACAAATATTTACCATCAATATGAAGTATCTTCACTCCCCAACTCAAAGCATTGGATAGTATACTACCAGAGGGGATTAAGTCCTGCAAATGAGAAATTATATTAATAATTTTAAGCAATATATGGTAACTATGTAAAATAATTACAAACATATTACAACATGTAATATGAAAGCTGAGATCAAAGTGCAGATGCTTTGCTTCTTGCCAAAAGACCATCGCTCTCCTCAACGGACTCTTCCATCTCCATGTCACAGCACTTCACCATCAAAAGATTATATTTAACCTTTCGTAAAGCCAAAACTGTTCTCTGTCGTCACATTTTATGGTAAGATTTGAAGACAGTGAATTTATATATTTACTTTAACTTCACGAGCATCTCTCAAATGCTAGCTATATTAGCAATCCTGATAAATTATAATACTGGTCATAAGACTCCACAGACTTCCAATTCTTCAAGAAGTACCCAGAAAGCATGACCTGACAGTTTTACTTAGGACGATTCCTTGACTTCTGCCTGAGCGTTCCATGAGGGACTTATCTCTTACACCACTAAGACCACTCTTACTACTGCTTGTTTTCTAGAAGAGCAAAACCAAAGTTTCTTAAGCACAAATTCATTGATTACTTGGCTTACCTGCTCTTTGATTGCTTTTTCTACTAAGGATTTTCCTCTGCTCATACGTACCTATATTAAAACAGAAACACGTTTGTAGCAAATTAGAACTCATTTGAAAAAAACAAAAGGTAAGACAATTTACATTGTTGCTAACAAATATGTATTTTAGCTATGACAGTCTCCTGTTCACTGTACTGGTATTTTTCATTAATTCGCATCTTCCCCACAAGGTTACGGTTGATACAGTCTGGGGGAAGGAAGGGTGGGGAAAGAAAAAAAAACCAAGACAAGAAGTAATCGTTTTCAGCCAAAGCAGATCACTGCATGGCTGAAGCGATGTTAGTGCTGGAACAACAAAGATGGTGGGAATAAGCAGCCAGTGGCACATGCCAAACGATGAGGTTTCATCAGCTGGACTTGTGCCAAATTAAGCTAACTGTTATGAATATAATCACAGCCTCTGTCTTATCCCCACCTTTTCTATCACCAGTGCATCTCCTTTTGTACTGTATGCTGTTTATTCATAATAAGCATGCCTTTACCTATCCAGGTTATTTGCAAAATGAGGCGATCTCATCTATGCAATGCAAAGACCAGCCCAAGGACTGGCTTGCAGTCATGTTTCTAAATAAGTACCATGTATATAGTACAGCTATTTGTTTCCAACTGTATTTTGAAAGGATGCAAGACTTGCCTACGTAAGAAACCTCACATAAATCTGCACAAATTCAGATATTAACTGTTGCAATTAATAAGATCCTCTAAGAAAGAGCTCAGAAAAACTTAATATTCATAATGTTCAATTTTAAGTATTTCCTTGAACTACTATCAAAGAGTGCTTCTGTAGATATTTGCATTAACAACATCACAGCAGCCAGATATTAATAGGCTGTGTTGCTAAAGAGACAGGAACCATTGGATGCCATCGCAAGCCTATCCATATTGATCCAGCTGTCAAACATAACAATGTCAATGTTTAATTGTAAGTCAGGAATACTATATTAGAACAGATTTTAGTGTAGTCTGCTTACTTGCAGAAAAGGCTCCTTTTTTTTAATTAGTTTTTGAAATTTTGCTTAATTAGTTCAAGTTAGTTAAGTTTAACAAGTTAGCCTGAACTAGTCTAAAAGTATGTTTGACCTGCTAAAAAAAAAAAAAAATTAAAAAAACCCCCAATCTTATTCACCCAAGGAACTGTTGCCATCTTTAGGAAACAAAATAGGAGAAAAATTGTAAGAGCATATCCCATGGGTTGTACCTGATTTGCAGTATTATTACTAAGAAACTTACTGTATCTACTATCTTAAATGAACTTCCGTCATGTCGATCTTTTCGGTTGCTAGGATGAGGTGAACTATTTCCTCCATTACATGCAGATTCTGGGCTAGGAACAGGAGAAATCTGACCAAGAGTTGGTGCAAATTTTGCCTCCTTTTTATTAGACACCAGATAGCTGATATCTTTACTAAGAAAACTCTCCACTCTCTAAATATAAAGATATAAAGCAAGTAATTATTTCAGGACAATAAATCAGTAACTCAATTTTACATTGCATACTTTAAAGAAGAGTGACAGAACTTCCAGAAAAATTAAGTTCAAAAACATTGAATTAACAAGAAGGTATTTTCTAAAGATCTGGATGACAGTTACAATTGAACTGTAGTAGCATCTTACCAGTCACAAATTCTAATTTCACTTTCTTAATTTTGTAATCTCTATCAAAAGAACTTTGCTTTGTTTCGATTATTATCATTCTTTGAGCTATCTAGCTGTAATACTTTCAAATAGAAGAATTCAAACACTACACTGAAAAATAACAGAATAATTCAGGGAAAATCACAGTTTATATAATTTTATGTAACAGAAATTACACAGAAGTGTTCAGATAAACTTAAAGACATGTGTATGCAAATGTAATTTACAATTTGCAAGAAGCTATAAATTCACTGAGTTTAGAACCAGCAGAAAAATTAAAATTTCAGGATAGTTACCATGTTTCACACCTACAGTATTCATAGCACTTCTCAAAAATGTAGAAGACTTGAGTAGATTCATAGTATTTTCATACTCAGCAAGACAAAATCTGTGGTTATCCTATGCTCATTCTCTTCTATTTTGCTCCTCCAGTCTTTCGTTACCAACTGTTGTGTGATTATCAGCTCTATTTGTCTTGTTATTTCTTGCCAGTTTATGTAGCTTAAAATATTTTCCTCTTCTCCACTAATCAGTATGGAAAGCACAAATTGCCAGGCAGCAAGCTTGAAACTGTGCCTTCCAATTCTGCTCTATGTACCTTTTACAGAAATGGGACATACGGAGGGAGGCACTTTTGAGTGCACTCCACACAAGTAACAACAAAACACATGTGGTAGTTGATCTTGAGGGTGCTGGGCACCTCAGATTTAGGCATATACTCCTCAGAATAAAACAGAAAAACTTCCTTTTCAGTCTTTGATTTGCAATCTTACCTTTCACACATGAATCCCCAAAATTGTTTTAGAGAGAAAGACAAAAGATAGAATGCACTCATTTAATGCTAAATGTAAAGAGATGCATTTATCTTGAAACCATGTTATTGCTATTCCTTGCCTCTACTGTAATTTCAGACAGCATCTTGATTTACAAGTCAGTTTCTTAAAACTGCTCAGCGCTCCTCTGAGGTGAAAGAAGTATTGCCAAAGCAACGTTCAGAATAGCTAGCAATTTAAGCAGATCCCTTTGCTTCCGTGGTTAAAGGATGTTTAATACTTCAACTGCCAAAATTCCTCTACGCTAATTTAAAATATTCAACTTTAAAGTGGACTAAGCAATTACATTGCTTGTGTGTTACTATGATATGCTGTACTTGCTTGTATCAAAGTGTTTCTTCCATACAGAAGAGGGAATTAGGGGAAAAAAAAAAATTATTAAAATGCTTATAAAATTTATTATTTAAATACGAGTATTTAAAAATACTCATTAATACTCTGTGCTTAGTAACTTTTTTTTGAAAAGAAAAAATAAACATAGTTCAAAAAACTTTAGTAAGCATATGCAAAACACTTCCTCTAATCTCTTTCAGGTTCAGCTGAACAACTTTAGTTGTAACATGTAAATGTGTCAATATAGTCAGAAGCAGCAGAAAAAAATCACCTCAAATAATGAAACTTACTAATTTTGGATACAATTTTAAGCAAATGAATGATCAACTGAAAATAAACCTTTATAATAAACACTATTGTTACAATTAGCAAAGCAGCTTCTAGCAAAAAACACAAAATAATTTGCTGATAAGCTAGTTGTTCATAGTAAACATTAAGACAAACATAAAAAAATAAAATCCCATCACATATAAAATACAAATAACATTAAAATGCAGTCACAAAGAACATGGAAAAGGCATTCCACATGTGCAGATTTTCTTCCTAGTTTCACAAAGGTCTCTGCTCATTAACTTACCCCTCCTAGCTCTTTGAGGTCCTTTCCTATTTTTTCAGAAATCACATTTGATGGAATATCGAGGTAAAACACCTTCCCAGTGAGTGGCTTATATTTAAGTTTCTCTGGTTTTCCTGTATCTTTTTTCACATTCTTCAGAGAAGATCTTATCTCTGGTTTTGCTTGCATTCCATCTGCTGCAAAAAGAAAAGGGAATTTAAAGAGGACTGTGTTTTTTGAACTATGTTTATTTTTTCTTTTCAAAAAGGAAAATTCCTGAATTATGGAAATGGACGAGACAAGCTTCCATGTAATATAGGACTTTTAAAAAATAGCTGTATGTTAAACATGTCAAAATCAAGACATTAATAATAATACCACATATAGCCCTTAAAAGTTTCTTCTTCAAATCATATCCTGAAATGGACTTTTTATTTCAGTTGCTACACAATGCCATCAATTTTCTCACCCAGTTTGGCAAGTATTTGCTCTCTCTGTACCACAGTACATACACTACTTGCAGAGTCACTGAGAATCACAAGAACACCATTTTACAACAGAATCTCTCTCTCTTATTCATATAGACTCATTAGAACAAAAAACGGTCAAAAGTAACTGAAACACCAAAAAATACAAGACCTAGATCCTACTATTTATCTGATTTTGAGCACCCACATGAGATGCAGGAAAACTAAACTTAAAATTCACAACTATTCTAGTTATGACCACTCTTTGTGTCCCAGTGAATTTTACTCTAAAACTAAGAAAACACATACAGCAATTAAACTGTGCTGATGAACTCTCCTGATGCCCAACACAGAGCTATCCATGCAGGCCTAACTGTTAGACTAGACATTTATATAAGCAAATTAAAAAATTCAGTCTGGGTGAGAAATAAGCCTCATTTCTCAAGGGAAATCTTGGGAGTGTGGTAAGAGTTCTATGAAAACAGCAGCTCAATACTGAGTAGCAATCAGAAAAAAGAAAAAGATTAGAAATTGCTAAGAACTGCTAAGAAACAGAAAATAAAATGGATAATTTTATTACGCCACTTCATAAATGCAGGACTCGGCCACATCTTAAATACAGCCTGCAAAAGAGTAACAAGAATGATCAAAGGCATGAAGAATGACCTTGTAGACTAAGACTTTGTCAGTCTGTTAAGTAAATTATTTAGGGGAAAATGAATACAGATATACAAAATCAAGAACACAGAGAGAATGGCTAAACAGTGTATTCCAGTGGAAGAGCTATGAGGCACCAAACAAAACAAGGAGTCAGGTACAAAATGAAAAACAGGAATTGATTCTCTATGCAACAGGGCAATGCTGTGTAGCTTGCTGCCAAAGAATATTGTTAACACTAAGATGCGATTTCTAGGGGAGGCAGCACAAGTAGAAGGAAGCGGAATACTTTGAGAGGTCCTAAATGCATAGAAATGACACACAACTCATGAAGTCCCTGTAGCTAAACACAGCCGGAAACTACGATAATATTATTAGGTGAAAGTAATTATACCTTCTCTGTTCTTACGTACTTCCACAGGAATCCATTTACAACCAATGACAGAGACAGAATCATCCAGGATTGCACATCATTAGCTTTACATTGTCTTTTCTTCCTCAATGACTGACACCCTACTCCTAGTTGCTTCTCTTTTGGAGAAGCTCAAAACAGAGGATGAGGAAGGCTGCTGCCTGAAGCGAGCAGGCCTCTTCTGGAGACAAAAAGCCAACATGCAAAACAGTCCCTCTGTTACGTATTCTCTGCCTCCCTGAAATGGTCTTAGATGGGAGAGGGAGCAGAATCACCACTCACGCTGCAAGATTCTGTAAGTAATGGTTATGAACACACGTAAGTGAAGCAGGAACAGCAGTCAGCTTTGTAGAATCTAGGAGACGAAACTTATCAGAAAAACAGGAAAATGGGGAGGCTTAGGATAGTGTAACTGATTCAGAATCTAAACAAAAAACATGGATGACATGCAGGTGTGCAAGTGAAATTCTGTAATGACCAGGGATCAAATATGGTGTTATACCCAGCACACACATGTGATGGCCAGGGCAGCTCAAAAATTAACACACTGAATGTTGGAATTAATATTGGAAAATACATACTAAACTTCTTGGGGATAATCAAAAGTTTGGAGTGAGTTAGCAGGACTGCAATAACAGCAAAGAGTCTCTCTCGTAAAACGACTGTATTTTAATACCCTGGGAGGTATTAAAATGTGCTGAGGCCTTCCATGCATGCTCCTGATACCAGCCAAGATCTGCCTGGGTGGAGCAGTTTGCAAGCCAGTGGCCTAGCGAATTTCAGCACAGCTACTAGCTTCTTTGCACTACAAGCATCTTGTAAAACAGAACAAGTTAGCTAGCTACCTTTTCAGCTACACGTTTTTACGTTTAACTCCTCAAACCATGCAAAGGTTATTTCAGCTGCCCACCCCTACAAGGCCAGCCCAAAGCGTGCTTACCCGCTAGCCTGAGAGAGGCAAGGGCCCAAACCCAGCACCAGGCTGGCTCCGGGGGCTCACCATGAGAGCCAGGAAGGCGGCACGGGCACCAGGCCGCGGCTGAAAGCGACCCCGCTGACGGTGGGAAAGGCCTGAACCCCCCTACCCCGAGTTCGGAGCCGGAGCGCAGCAGCTCCCCCCCGGGCC
>NW_009199752.1:85576-92440 GCF_000690835.1 Fulmarus glacialis | reverse complement strand
GGGGGCAAGGGAGGGGGGGAAGAATCAGAAATGAGCCTCATTTTGTTTGTAGAGACTGAAATATTTAAAATGCTAAACGAGCAATAATTGTTAGTATGCTCTTAACGTAATTGTTTAAAAAAATGTGTAGAGGTCAATCCTGCAAAATCCTGACATCTCTGGGAGTTTTTGAAAGGTGAAGAAAGCTCTCGGTGCTCAGCAAAGGGGAAGAGAGCTCAGCACTGCTGCACCCATGTATCCTGAACACAGCACGGTCCCAGCTGAGGCAGGATGAGGAGCTGAGACCAGCCAGTGACAGCTTGATTGAGGAAGAGGAATAATGTAGTTGAGTGCCTTCTGATTTTAATTCACATGATGCTCTTTATTACCCTTAGGGATGAGAGGTACTATTTTAAATTCCTTTTAGCACTATTTATTTAAAACATATTTTACTGGGATATGACCTGCATTTAAACAAGTCATATAATGTAGTGTCCCGGGAGAGTCCTGGGGTTATGCATTCCTGGAAAAGAAAAATACAGCAGAATATTAATAATTAAGCAGCATTTAGGCTTGCAAATATTTCTTAGCATGTAAAAAGCAAATCTTTTAATTCCTATTAAGGAATTAATGTATCAGATGTAAGTAACATATAAACAATTAGTTTATAATTAAGTCATATTATTGACTAGAACTGTATCTCTGTTCAGTGTTGTATGGGATGGGATTTTCCAAAGATGCCAACTTGCAGCCTGTGTATTCACTGGAAATGTGAGTGCCTGTATAGTAACAACAAAGATATTAGTCTTTAACAAACAAATGCTTTTCTATTGATACTAGAGTCAGAGTTTACAGGTAGAAATAGACTGAGTTTCTTATTTTCTTGATTCATGTCCATGATAATTGTGCAGATACCTTGCTCTTTTCATTCACTATAGAGGAAGTAATATGGACAAAGATTATTCTTGATGGATTTTTTTTTTTTTTTTTCATGGGTGAAGTAAAATACAAAACCAAATTCAGATATTCTGAGGTTTTGTGAAGTCTGTACACTGATTCAGGGAACTTACATGATGTCTGTTAAAAAGAGGTATACTATCACAGGGTAGAATTCGTCCTCGTTAAAATTAAAAATAGTATTTATATTTGCCATTTTTAATGTTTTAAGATTTATAACTAAATTCTATATTGTTACTGAAAAAAGGTTTTTGTGTATTCTGACAAGGCAGCAAATCTTCAGAGGTATGAGCCATCAGGCAGCATTGCAAAGCACAGACTAAAGGACAACTATGAGAGTGATGGACAACTATGTTACCTCGTCTCTTCTAGATATCTGCAGGATACCTGGTGGGGCATTTTAAAGTCTTCTGTATCAAGGCCTACTTGCTTGAGCTACTTGAGGGCGTTTCAAACTCAGCAATTTATCTAAGCTTAGAAAGTCTGTGTCATTGCTCCTTTTTTTGGGGCGTGTCACAAATTTTCAGGCAGCCTGGCTGGTTTGAAGGATGGCGGGTCTTTACCGCAGATTCCTGTCCACCACTGCACTTCCACTCCTCAAATACAGGCACACTCTCAGCAGTGCCAGTTCGTGCAGCCATACTCTAAACCTGCCCTTTGAAATTGCCTGATTTTTAAAAAGCCTTCCAAAAATGTTTTTTAACAAAATTGTTGTGTAGGTCTGAATTAGAGCATGACCATGCAAATTGATGAATCAGTACAGCTCAGGGGTGAATAGCCATGAGCGGAGAACAAAACTGAGCAACAGGAGGGCCAGCAGCAGAGGGAATTAGATTTTCAGTTGAAGGATTACTGGAATCAAGTCATATCCTTGGTGGAAGCTGACCCAACTAAAAGACATCAAAACATCCTTCATGGCCGGGTCTGGAGTGGTCACAAGCCCTTCATTTTAGTTCTGCTTACCAGAAGAACTGTATGTGCCCATGGTAGCAAAGCCGGGGTAGTTCTTTATGGGAACAGTCAAGTTTTTGGTCTGTGTTAATACAGACTTAATACCAACAGATCCTATGCACTGACTGATGGATGCTACAAGAAGAGACATATACATTACAGTAGTGTGATATTGGAATTTGTGTGGCCTCCAGACATTTCAGTCAGACTCAGGACTCAATAGTACTTAATAATTGATTCATATGAGAAAAGAAATAAAGTTCAAGAGATTTTTATAAAATATTTCTTTCTATTTTTATTACCATAAAAGATAAATGCAAATTTGATGATTGCTAATAATTGTTCAACCTAATCAATGCTACTTAATTGAAATATTTTAAAATATCGATGCAAGAGAAATAAGCTTTATTTGTCAGCTATTTATCTCATAAATATGTCATATCTCATTTTGGAGACTGAAAAAACATGCAAACAAGCAATATCCGCTTTACTGAATTAATGGGAATAATGATGTAATAGTTCTAAAAATGTTATTTCCTTTCAATTTTGTTCTCTAAGACTCCTGATATATCCTCCTTTCTGTACCAGTGTTTTTCATTTTACTTGTATAAAAACAGATTAGAAAAAGAAGCTGAAAGCAGGCAAGAGGAGGTATTTTCGTAGAGCCGTATTAATTTATTGACAAGAGGAGAAATGAATACCACAGGTGGAACATGGAGATTCTGTATAGTTTTATAGAAAAATGTCTGAAATCGGAATCAAGGGACATGAGGCACTAAATGATGAAAAACTGACATCTTCCTTAAACACCGAGTTGTATGTACTTCTGGGATTTACGTTCTTTGGTTTGGCCTTTATCCCTCTTTCTGACAAGTAGCTTTAACAAGATTTTGTGCTATTGTCATCTAAAAATCTGTCTTAGTATTCTCTTTGGGCCTGATTCTCTTCTTACCTGCCTCAGTGTAAATCAGAGGTCAAGAAAACCAGTAGAGTTAAAATAACTTGGAGATCACAGTAAGATCTTTTCTGTGAAGTTTAGTATTTCAGTGCATATATTCCAAATTGAGCGTTTGCAGGCATGTATAGCAATTTCTACCCACTGAGTTAAATTATTTTATCTTGGTTGGTTTTTTACCCATTAAAACCCTTCAGACATCTAAGTGACTTCAGATTTACACTGAAGTTTAATATCAAGAACTGCGTGCTTTTGGTGTGTTTTGTTTGCTGTATTTTTGTATTGCTACCAAGTAAAGACAGATTTCCTCAGGGAGTACTTAACTTTCCAGAATTTTTTAACGTGAGACACCTATGACTGAATTGTTACTATAACTTGTCAAACCCTTGTCTATAGGCACTGAAGACAGTGAGTTTGTATTTATATTATGGGACAGAGGAACACTTTGTTATCCCTGGGTCTATGCTCTGTCCATGTTCTGACCCTGTATTCCGATCAACCTCGACTCTGATTTTGGTTTCCATGAGAAAGAAGATGTGGAACATGTAATCCAATGATATTTTACATTATAATGAGATTAAGTGCAAGATTTTTCTTATGTCTGCTATGATGGTCAAGTGGATTAGAGATAAGTGAGGGTACCTCTATTCTGCAAACACAATGGGATTGTAGTTTTAAGTGTCGAGGAGAGCAAGATGACAGAATTGATACTTTCCACTAATAGTAAATTGCTGTGGATGGTGGAGTTAGGAAGATTCATTTCCACATTGTCGTGGTTTAACCCAGCAGGCAGCTAAACATGACACAGCTGTTCGCTTACTCCCCCACCCCACTGGATTTGGAAAAAAGGTAAAACTCATGGGTTGAGATAAAGACAATTTAATAGGACAGAAAAGGAAGGGAAAATAATAATATTATTAAGATCAGAAGTAAAATCAGCTCTTCTACTCTCTCTGGGGAACTGCCCACTGGAAACTGGAGCAGCAATTTTCCTGGAAGAACCCCCTTTTGTGGTTGTTTTTCCTTGCAACTCATGTACTCGTGCCTCTAGGGTAGAGGTTGGTTTTCCATCCCACTTCCTCATGTCCTCTCCATGGTCATGCAGGTAAAACTGTATCCTCTTTCTTGAGCAGAGGAACTCTTACTCCTAATAGCTGAGATACTGGTCTGTACAGGTGGGGAGTAGGATATATCCTCTTTCAGTTGCTGGACCTCCCAAAACAGTTTCTCCACAGCTGAGACACAGGCCCGTAGGGAGGAAGAGAAAATTTCTTCCTATTGCCAGAGTTGGGCAGCCAATTCATCTACCGTTTGTCCCTCTCCATCTTTGCAAGGTCATTACTGCCAATGACTTGGCATATGATGATGGTGGGCTCCATACAAACTTCTGCCACATGGGTCGGGTGCATTTGACTTCATCTAGATCTTTGGATAAATGCTCATTGTGCAGGTCATCATAAATCACCTCCAGCACGGCTAATTCCTTCAGGTACTGGATACCTCTCTCCATGGTAGTCCACTTGGCTGAGTGACATATAACATTTTCCTTGAAGGGATACCTTTCCTTCACGCCTGACGGGAGTCGCCTCCGGAGGCTGAGGACTTTTCCAATCACTTTGTCAATGCCCCCTTCCCTAGAATGGGATCTCAGCTGCTTGGCTTCCCTACTTTCTAATTCCAGGCTATCGGCCCCGTTATCCCAGCATCGGAGCAGCCAGGTGACAATGTGCTCGCCTGGATGATGGCTGAAATCTTTTTGCATGTCTCGCAGCTCACTGAGGCATAGGGATTGGGTGGTTACCACCTCATTTATGAGTTCTTCCTCTTCCTCCTCCTGTCCTCGTGATGGCCCTGCTTTGGAGCAGTCTGCCTTGTCCACTTCTTCTCTTAGTAGGGGAAGAGTTTCTTCCCTTACTAAATGAGCTGACTTTTGCTTCCAACATTTCTTCTTGTGTGTAGGGACGACTGACATCGGCACGGGTTGGTTCTCTGGTTCAGCTGCAGTGCCTGTTGCGGGGGTTGGAGTAGCCACAGTGCCTGTCGCTTTGTCGTCAGATCCAGAGACCTTCTCTTCCCCTTGAGGGCAATGAATAGTGTTGAACAGGGCTCGGTAGGCGTGAGCCAGGCCCTAGCACGTTGCAGTGATTTGTGTCTCTGGAATTGCCAGAGTGACAGCATACTTTTTCCAAATATTTTACTATTTTTTCAGGATTCTGCACTTGTTCAGGGGTGAAGTTCCAAAACACTGGAGATGCCCACTGTCCTAGGTACTTGCCCATACTATCCCACACACCGTGCCACTCATAACTATCCAGCCTCGGGGCAGATCTCTGGATGGTATTCTTAAATAGTTGTTTAACCTTAAACAAGGCCTGAAAGACATTCAGGAGACATAGCAATAGGAACATGCTGGTTTGAACATCCCAAGGATATTCAAAATTCTCAAGAGCTCTTGTAACTAACCTGGAAGAGAAGGGGAAGGTGAAGGAGCAGGGGAAAGTGTCCCCCCTTGCCTCACCCATAAATTGGCTCTCGGAGGAGAAAAGGTGAAGAGTGTAATTGTTAATAGTTTCCGAGAGATGGCTCCCAAAGTACGGAGATGACGGCAACGCTGAGTACAAATATGAGATTAATCTCACGACCAGTAATTTTATCATATCATAAGCCAGTGTTACACAGTACAGAAAATTATAACCTTAATCCAGCCCCCAGAGGTGATAAACAGCACAACAGAAAACATATACAGCAAGTACGGTGTTACATAACACAACTCTGAGAACAAGCACAACCACTCTGAGACCAAATAAATCAACATTGCAACCAGCGACTATTAACCTAATAATGAATGCTTATAACAAATTTGCCTTAACACGCTCTAGTCAGATCTGTCGTTATCTCAACCCTTCGAGCCCCATGTTGGGCACCAAAAGGACTGTCGTGGTTTAACCCCCCACAAGTGGGATGGGGGAGAGAATTAGAAAAAAGTAAAACTTGTGGGTTGAGATAAAGACAATTTAATAGGACAGAAAAGGAAGGGAAAATAATAACAACGATAAAAGAATATACAAAACAAGTGATGCACAGTGCAATTGCTCACCACTGGCTGACCGATGCCCAGCCAGTTCCCAAGCTGCAGTTGCGCCCCCTCAGCCAACCCCCCCAGTTTTTTGTTCAGCATGACGTCATATGGTATGGAATATCCCTTTGGCCAGTTTGGGTCAGCTGTCCTGGCTGTGTCCTCGGCCAGCTTCTTGTGCACCTCCAGCCTCCTCGCTGGCAGGGCAGTAGGAAAAGCTGAAAATTCTTCACTTAGTGTAAGCACTACTCAGCAACAACTAAAACATCAGTGTGTTATCAAGATTATTCTCATCCTAAATCCAAAACACAGTACTATACCAGCTACTAGGAAGAAAATTAACTCTATGCCAGACAAAACCAGGACACACATATGAAAGACTGGTCACCAAGGCCAGCTGGGCATGAAAGGGAGTAGCCATGCACCAGAATGCTTAAGCAGATTACCAACTAAGAGTTGCTTGGATATTCAGAGAGGAATTGCTGTAATGGCTATATTGTTCCTGGTACATGTACTTATGCTTAAAAATACTTTATGTGGATCTGAGTTGCAGTCATATTTGTACTGGAACAAAAGACATACCCTGGGAGGCATAGCTCCTTTCAAGAGCACATCCTGGGGTGTCAGAGTTTTGTGTCTTCAATCTGAGTTTGAAGATTCAGGCTTGCCCTAAAGGATTATAACATTTGCTAAATTGTCATTTTCCTTCAACAGGAGCTGAAAAGTGTGTTTACATTAGCATGCAATTTTAAGCCAATGCAGCTGAGTTCACTGATAGGTTTGACTGACAGTTGGCAACTTGTGCTTAGTATTCAATTTTGAAACATCTTACATCCTTCATTTAATAAAAGCATTTGAATTTCAGATTGTATGAAATACCTCATTCAGGCTACAAGGTAATATCTTGCCTAACATGTTTTCTATACGAATGCCTTATTTGGCTATT
>NW_009199752.1:84287-85557 GCF_000690835.1 Fulmarus glacialis | reverse complement strand
CCTGCTGGGATTCTGCTTCCATGCCTTTCCCTTCTTTAAAAAGAAGAGGAGAAAAATGAAAGAATGGAATAAAATTCGTAAGGAAGCTTTAACTCTGACTGCCATTTTACACATCCTAGACAGCAAGAGTTTACATCCCAGCTTAGCAGGTTAAGCCACCCTGTCTCAGCCCAGAGAAACGAGTTGCCTAACCAAAGCAATGCATTTACACAAAACAGGCAAAATTTGTCACTGGGAGTGAAAATTGAAATTTATATGAATCAACAGTCAATTTGAAAAACATAGACAACTCTGGCATGTACTGCTGCAGTAGTTCTATTTAAGTCCATCTGTGACAGCTCTGAATGACTGCTGCCCTAGTTACTAGAGTAGATTGCCCAGAAGTATGATGTTGTCCAAGTATAGAAGAATCCATGGGGAAGGTTGACCTGTTGTCAAAACTACAATGTTCCTGAGTTTGAAGTAGTTCTTATTCTTTTATTGCATGGGGAAACCTCATCAGATCAAAGCTGCTGGATCATTAGGGTGAAACTGTTCACTGCTTACTCACTGGGTTAGCTGTTAACTCCCCCTGCTAAAAGCAGCACTTGTTGCTTTTCATTCATATGTGTCAGGTTGGCTGTTCCCAGGGGTGAAAGCCCTGCTATTTGTTCCCACTAGCTGTTCTTGTCATTAGCTTCTTCTATTAGCTTTTCATATCGGCTGTTCTCAGTAGCAGTTCTCTATGTTAGCTGTTCCCATTAACTTGTTCACCACTAATCACTTCCATTAGTTGTGCCTTCTGACCCACTCTATCAGCCAGTCTGCTGCCCTGCCCTGCAGAAGCCTGAGCTGCTTACCAATACTTTTAGAAAAGTTTCAAAGGTATACAGTGTTTTTGCAGCAAAAAAAGAGAACAGGCTTCTGAATTCCTCCTTTGTCTTTATTACCTTTGTAAAAGAATTTTCCGCATCCTCTTTGATCACAATTTCTATGCAAATACAGTGGTTGGTTAGAGTAAACCTTGGTCTCTAGGTATGTCAGGCTTAGCTGTGTTGTCAACATTTCTCCCATCATGACTATAAACTTTTTATTTTGTCCAACTTTAAAACTTACCTGTTCTTAATAGAAATGCTCCAAAATGCTACAAAACATGCATTGACACATACTGGTTGAGACTGTTACGTTACAGAGGGAGATTAAATTTGATGGGTTGCGTGATCTAATCAATACCTGTTGTTCTTTAATAATATAATACACATTGATCTCCAAAGTCAAAGGGAAAATTTGA
>NW_009199752.1:76787-79287 GCF_000690835.1 Fulmarus glacialis | reverse complement strand
AGAAAGAGGTGTGGGGATGTGGCAGAGGTTGGGGGATGACCAAGTTGCAGCTGGATGTCAAAAAAGACAAAATGTTTCCTTGAAAAAACGATGCTCTATTAGGACATGGGAACTAATGTAGGTGTCAAGCCATTAAGATTTAGCATTCGAGGCCTATTTTTTTCTTTTAGGCACGGGAAAATGAATTGCAAATACATTAACAATTGATCCATAAACCATTACTGAGTGCCTTGAAAAAGCATGTGAACAGGATTAGTATCTCTTGAAATCCACTGCCACTCCTGGAGCTCAGTGTTGAGCAAGGGAGGTGCTTTGCTCTTGAAAATCTAATGACCAGTTTTGCAATGTCACCAATTTTTTTCAATCATCCAAATACCACCAATTCAATTAAGCTCATAAACTTCCTACCCATAGTTCTCCAGGATAAGCAGCTCCATTTAAAAGTGAATGCGGACGAGCTTGTGCTGTCCATGTGAAATATTGTTCAATCAACAGCCAAAGTTTTACTTGTCAGTTTTGATATATCCGATAATAGCTGTAGGTTGTTTTGCAATGTCCAATGTTCTGTGAAGATGGGCTTTTCATATTCTTTATTGTTTTTTTCTGACAAAATGTTGCCTGGACTTTTGCAGTTTTGTGAAATGAAACAACAGTAAAAACAATATATAATTTAACCCTCATAGACCTAGCTGGACTGCAGATAAGCATCCTTCCCAGGCTTATGGCTAGTTTTGGCCAGGATATAATGAGTTCCTGTTCATTGATCCCTTATAAGCATCCTCAATGATTGAACATAACCCCATGCACAGCAGGCAGTCCTTCATTTGTGCCCCTTTTGAACTCCATTTTAATCAGCATTTGACACTGTTGAAAATCAAATCCGTAATTAAGCTTCACAAACAGTCAGAGTTTTGGCAAATAATGCCAAAAAGGCAAAATCTGGAAATACTTTTGTAGTCAAGCATCTATATAAATTCTGTATTTTACACTCTTGCCCAACGATTTATTCGTACTTAATGGCTCTTTGTTTCTTTTTTTCTCATTTTCTCTGCTGAGGTTATTACCCTGCATTATTAACACACTCACATGTGACTCTCTATTTATTTTTTACTAGTGGGAATACACTTTTTTTTAGAAACAGCTGTTTATTGTATATACAGGTTTAAAGTAAAGGTACACAAAGACACTCACAAATCAACTTAATAAGCACCCTGATAAATAGCACGGCTGCTTAATTGGGACAATTGCTAGGGAACAGATTCAATGACCCCAATCAGTGAATTAATGGCACACCTAGTTGTGAAAAGTCCATTTAAATGATATGCTTGGTGTTGTCTGCTGCCTACTCACAGTAGTTAACAGGTGTGAATTGGTGTTCATAGCATAAATTTCCTGCTGCTTGACCCTTTGTTCACTTCAGGTTGCTTCTCTACTCTTTCATAGTTGCTAAGTGAATGAAAATTACTGGATTTGTCTTAAATTTATCAGACTATATTAACGCCTTTATAACAGCCAATTTTAAAAGTAAGATTATATAGAGAGAACGGTCTCTGTGGGAACCTTTCTAATTATTTACCGGGTAGGCAAAATGAAACCCATTTTCCGTGCCATATTTGGCCACATGCTTTTAAAGTAAGTCAGTTCCAGAGTAATTAATAAACTGCATTTTAGGCAGAACCTTGATTTATTTATCTGGTTTCTTGGAGAATGCACTGTTTCTGTGAACTTTGCCGATTCCCTGATTAAGGACCCTGTAGGGACAGCTAAATAATGTAACATCTAAACTATCTGGTGCCTCTCTCCAGAACTGGACATCCCTGACTCCCGAATTCCACAAAGAGTGGTGGGACTGCACGTCCCACAGGCCGGTGTGCTGATTTGTCTGCTCAGTGTTTGGTTTCTGAGTGTGGTAAAGATCAGTCTGTGAAGTTGATACATCTGGATTTAAAAACAACACAGACGAAACTATTTTTCCCCCACGTCTGCTGATATCTGGAGGTTGTTAGATAAGTATTGGGTTCTTTTGTTTTATATTTCCTTTCTCATCCTCAGGAAGTTTCCCTCTTATGGAAACAATGCAAAGGAATAGAAACATAATAAATTGACTGAAGTAAATAAACATGTCCTTTTCTCTTCTCTTCCTGAGTGAATCTGTCACCTTAAGTTTCACTATGTCTCTAATGGGAGTTTGTCAGCTAAATAAAACTGTTCAGCTGCTTTCTCTAAGTTGCCATCAAGCAAATCTGACCAGATATGAAAAAGCTACCCTGTCATGAAGTTTTATGACTATAGTTGAAAGATTTATAGATGCAATCATATTAAAAACCTTCTTTTGTCAAAGCAGAAGATGAAAAAAAAGCAAAATAATCTATGAAGTTCATAACTGGTCTCTGAAGTGCTCAAACACAGGATGGATGCTACTGAAAACCTTGTTATGTAGTGTCTTATGTTTCAACACACCACAAAACTACTAACATACTTATACATCACAAGTGTTTGA
>NW_009199752.1:72345-76746 GCF_000690835.1 Fulmarus glacialis | reverse complement strand
TTCAGCAGGCAGTTCAACACTTCACTGGCTCAGCTGATAGCCCTGGTAGAGTATGTCAAAGCTAAAGATCCATCTCCAATGCCGGCCATCCAGAGTACGTTACAACTTCAAGGCAAACTCAAGATACTAAAACTGTCAGTGCAGTGGTAAGGGAGATGGAGTAAGTGGGTGGGACTGCATAAAAAAAGGGCTTTCACTCAATCCCTATCGCTTTCTCACTTCCAGTCTTTTCTTCTGAGGCCACTGAATCAACTTGCATTGCCGATAAGTAACCAAACTGAGAGAAAGCAATACCTTTTCTGCCTTCATTTCAAAGAAA
Source organism: Fulmarus glacialis (assembly GCF_000690835.1). NCBI lineage: Eukaryota > Metazoa > Chordata > Aves > Procellariiformes > Procellariidae > Fulmarus > Fulmarus glacialis. The sequence continues at coordinate 76,427 of NW_009199752.1, read as the reverse complement.
TTGATGGCTCTTTTAGAAAATAACATAGAAAGTTTTACAAATGTAATTTTGTTTGGGAATCTTTTAAAATCAAAGGTGTCCTGGATAACAGTTAACAGCAATATTAGTAAAATGACAGTGTGTGGCACCACAGGCTCTGGGGCAGTAAAAAAAGCCATGTACCACAGGAGGTATATAAAAGAACTGTTAATGCTGGCAGAGCCAGTTTCAAGGTCCAGCTTCACTCTTGATGGTAACAGATAACTAAACACAACTGTAGCAGTAGCTCCACCAAGGAAGGGTAAACATCCTATTTAGACAGTTGGCTGTGCAAGTGTAGGCACAGCTGTAGATATCCCTTAATAGGAAGAAAGCAAGGGAATAGATAACAGGATGCTCTTTTTTACTGTTTTTTTTCTTTCACTTTTTTATTGTACATATTCCTCTGTGTCAACTCTTTGACTGTACATTACCTGAAATAGCAAGCAGAACTGTATCAGCCTACTGCCCTGATGTAGGAGAGGTTTAGCTGATGACAGTTCATTTCTTTTCATATATCTGCTTCTCTCCTTTTGTTTCAGAGCCTCATTTCCAAGCAAGAACACTTTCAAATGGCTAAAGACAAGCTTTAATTGAAAACTTGAACACATGCTGAATGTGTCACAGTGCTTGGACAGTCACTGTACACAAACATTTATATTCAATGAAAGGAAAGTCCCACTAACCAAACCCAGCTTGATTGGAATCTGAGACTGCCAAGCAGTATTTGTCAGGCATAACTACAGTACAGAGGCAGTAATACACTGTTTTCAGCCAGATGGATGTAGGGAGGTCAACAAGAGACCTGAGGTCTGCCTGGCTGGAGGTATTGCAAGTGCTGTTGAAAAAATTTTGAAAAACATTCTACTCTGGACAATGGAAAGTATCTAGTAATTGTTCTTTTCATAGATACTCAGTCAATAAAAGGTAAAATAGTTTAAAATTATTTTTTTCATTTATCAATTTGATATAGATTAATAGCCACAGAAATCACATAAACCCATGTCAGCAGTCCGGATGTACACAAGAGTGTAAAGCATTATTTAAAACTAAATACACGTGCTGTGTGAGGGCATCAAATTATTTATAGATTTTTAACTCTCACCTTTCAGAGCATGTAATCCTTGGATGTGTCCTTTTTATTGTTTGCTTAGACGACATGCCATTATACCAAATATAAGCCGTTCTCTAGACTTTTAAAGAAAAATCTTAAATTGATATTTAGTGTGAAATAGTGTGACTGACATACCTTGCATAGTGTGGCAGATATCTTGTTAAATTATCCGTGGTATTGGGAACTTGCAGGTCGTTGACTATCCCAATTTAATTTGGCTAGTACAGGACATTTCTAATAATTAATACTGTAATAACACTTAATGATCTGCACTCATGCAATCGGAAAAAACAGCTAATGGTGCAGTTTTTAGTGACTGCACAAACAGCAAGTTTTAAATTTGTCAAATGCTGCTATTTCAGCATCACACAGTCATGCAGAAGACCCTGCCTGTGGGGCTATCACTGATCCAGACACTAGAGACTTGGCCATGATGCAGGAAGAAGTGATGGGCTTGGTCTCAAGGGGGATGTTCCTTTGGAATTAAAAGTGGGAGCACTACGTTCATAGGGAACCACTAACACTCCCCTTTTCCCGCTTGTTCTAGGGCTGTTGACAGGATAAGAAGAAAGTGGAAAATGGGAGATCAGAATAAAAAGAACAAATCTGTTCACTTACCTCATTATAGTGGATTGTTAATTTTAGGACTAACTCCTCTTTGAATTTCTTAATCACAAGCTCTACCTGAAATGGTCTGGTTGACATAAAGGTGGGCTTTACTCTGTAGTTAGTTGAACAAGGCCATTGGCACTGGTTTGTATACTGCAAGGTAGTAGAGTTTAATCCTCTGAAAGAATAGACGGACGTTGTGTCTTACACCTATTTCAAAGATTTTGTCACAGTGAAGGACTTAGGAAAAATGCCCATTGGTCTATAATGGAGATAACTTTTGGAATGAACAATTAAAAGAAAGTCAACAAATTTTCTTTCTCCCCCACAGCCCCATCCTATGCTTGAGAACAAACACAAGTTAACTCCTTGGTGCTATAAATTTCAAGTACATTTATCCAGGAAATAGAGTTTGGCATTCTTTAGAACAGCAGAATTTCACTGAAGGCTCCGGTCCAAATGAGATAATACTAACTTCTACTTTGCCAACCCACACTTCAGGATTATGGATCTGGTTTTCATTAGACTGTGGCCCTTGGTTTAGAAAGTGGTTTTATTGACAAACAATGATTCAAATAAAGTGAGAAGGTAAACATTGCACCTTCCCCACATTAGCTCAAGAAGGAAAATGGTTAACTACCCAGTAAAAGAGTGCGAATAGGGAAACATCTCATTCTGACTGAAAGACAGATCTCATGTGATCTTACAGAGGAATCTACATGAACAGGAAAGTGAAACAGCTTAGACTTTGAGGGAATAAAAAGAGGTTTATCCTCTTCTCTTAGTTTAAGTAAAAATCATGGATTTCCCAATTAAGTCAGAACCACATGAAGATTTATAAAAAAACCAAGCTTTATTTTGTACATTTCAGGATTGCCTTTTTCCTTGGACTTTTAAAATTAAGATTTTTTTATCTTGCATTTATTTTTTCCTGTGGTTAGCACTTGATCAAGAAAACCAGATCAAACTGCTTGAGCGACCCAAAGAAAGAAGATGGGCATTTGTGCTTTGTCTTCACAATCTTTTGATATGTACAAATCAACAAAGTCCAGTCCTATAACTAATTTGCTGGTACATGGACTCCGATGGAGGAAGAACTAAAGTCAAAAGACACCAGTTTTAAGAAGAGAACACGAATGTGCAAGGAAGTTTCATGTCTCTCTTCTCCTGAGGGCATCTACTCTTTGCTCTTTCAGTTAGGTTTTTAATGTCAAAATTATACTAGGTTGATATTTTAGTGAGCCGGATACATGGCTTTTATCTCCAGCTGTAAAAGAAAATGTCCATTCCTTCCAGAAGGTGACTTGCTCACTTTAGGCCGTAGTTAGTTCAGTTTATCTGGGTCTGGGACTGCTGCAATCACAGACAGACATGCTCCTCACGTGTAACATCAAGGCCTCATCCATAATGACAATTGAACTGTGAGAACTCAGAAATGAAGGACTATAGCCAAAATGAAGCTCCTATGATAATCTTCAGAACTGTTAAAAAAAAATGTTGTTTTCTGGAAGTGAAGTCCTGGCTCTAATAATTTCAAGAAAAAAATTCCCATTGTTTTTAGTTGGGTGTAGTCTCATCCTAGATATATTTCATGAATATACCCCATATTTTAACCTAAAGTTTATTACTGGTCTGAGTCTAAAATTCAGTTCTTGTTTGTGGTTCACCCAGAAATCAGTAGCATTTAATAGAGGACTGAGTGGCATGCAAATAAGATTCCAGGAGCCCCACAAATGTGTTAAAAAAGATACATAACTCGTCCAAGCCATTTTATTAGTTATTAGTTGCCATAGCAGATTAAACTAGCAATGCACAGGATTTTTTTCCAATTTGTCTGTCTTTGTGTCCCATTACAAAATCCCATTGCAATGGGATATCAGGGGATGCACAAGGCTAATGAAAAAAAAATCATAGAGACAAACAGCTCTTTAAAGTTCATGCAGACCCTAAAATATGAAGTTATATGACCCTTCCATGTTTATTGAAAGATATCAGTCAAAGAAATAAGCAAAAGAGAAATACAATATTTGTAAAACTTTCATTTGTAATTTTGATGTATGCAAATTCATACATTAGCATGTGGTTTCACACATTGTTAACAAAGATGACTGACTCTAGAAAGCTAATTTAGCCATTTATTTCAACTCTCTAGTGATAAGAATACCAATCACAGCTCGTGTCTGGAATAACTGGGTTATCTACAAAACCAAATACATTGCATTCCTGTTTTTCCGTATTTGTTTTATCCAGTTTTCTGTCCTGTTACTCCCCTTCCCTTCCCTTCCCTTCCCTTTTTTTTTCTTGTCTTTCTTAGCTTATACTTTTCTTTAATTTGTAAATG
>NW_009199752.1:31712-72206 GCF_000690835.1 Fulmarus glacialis | reverse complement strand
CTGTCCCTTCCCTTCCCTTCCCTTCCCTTCCCTTCCCTTCCCTTCCCTTCCCTTCCCTTTAGTTTTTCTTTCTTGTTTATCTAAGGTTATACATTTATTTAATTTGTAAATGTACTAAAACATTACTCTCGCATTCATGGCTGACACTACAGTGGCTAAGCAGATGCTGGCCATTTCATCTCACAAAGACAATGACTTTTTGTTGCCAAGGCATCTATCCTCTCTGAGATAAAACACGAATCAGAAGATCACCAGAGTATCCTTAAAACCCCAAAGAGTAAGTGATTGGGAGAAAACATGAGGCTGTCATTGGTGTAAACCATTTTTTGTTAAAAGGTTTTTAAACATTTATTTCCCAATTAAAAAAAAAAAAAATTCTAATCCATTTTGATCAACAGCCTGTGTAGTAGATGAACTCTCTTGCACTGTTTTGTTAATTAACAAGATATAATTTGTCAGAAAAATCACTGAAAATTAATTTATTTTTTAAAACCTGAGTAAATAAAAGGAAGTTCCAATCTGCAGTAAAACACTGTGGAGGATTAATGCAAAAATTTAAATGCAAAATGCAAAATTTAACCAGTCTCTTTCTGAGACTTTCTGACCCTGACTCTTTGAAAGCTGTAGTCATACTTGCAAATGATGTATGCTTTATTTCCACTATGCTGAACTTGAAGAATGTCTTAGCTGTGTTTAATATCAATCTCAGAAGGTATCTGCAGACAAGTAATCTGATGCCAAAAAATATTTTTTAATTCCTACAGAAGTCAAAGAACAATGAAACTCAATAGCATTTTTCAGGTACTCAAAACTGTCAGTAGAAAAGAAAATGAAAACTGTCAAAATTTGTCTTCTATATGGAATAAATAACATTCCACAGCAGAGACTGTCAGCACCTCCTCAGTAACATATATGAGACAACAGTGTTGTGTTTTATTAAAACACACTCTGTGTTTTATTCAAGGAAGCACTGAATCGAGGTTCAAATATTTGAGGCCCACTCCAAAATATATGGACAGTACTTTCTTAACTCAGACACCCAGTTTATGTTACAGTCTAGAAGTCCTCTTAACTACAAGTGTTCAACCTATTTTAGGATCTGGCACATGACTTTTACCACGTGCTCTTCAGCATTGTTTTGGCAATTTTATGTGATCATTCTTTGTAGCAGAGAGGGCTGCTTTTTAAATATGTTTTAAATTGACTGAGCACCATTAATCTTCCGTTTCAAATTCTATAACTTTCCAGAAAGACATGCTACTGTCATCTGTGTCACTTTACTTAACTGGCTTCCTTATGGTACTAATGCATTTACAGTTTGTTATCACAGTCCTAGTTTTTCTGTAACAATCATTGAAATAACTCAGGCATTCAATCCTGGAAAGCCACAGACTATTCCGCACTTTGAAATTCATAGATTTAGCAGCATAGTGTCAGATCATTTTTCATAACCCTTGTTTCCTTGTCAGCATGTCATAGCCAGTAAAGAGCTGCTAGATTAGTACAGATATATAAATCTTTTCTCAGCTTCACCTCACTGCTGTTTAATACTACTTTACTACACCACTGTGCTTACTAGCTTAAAATACCTTCTGTTTGGAGAAACGCAAATTTATTATTATTATTGGGGAGTTTTTGTGCAATTTCCCTGAGCACAGGCTGACAGTTTCATAGCACTTTGTCATTTATCATTGTACACAAGATCTGTCAACTTGGGAAACAATTTCAATAAAAAAATTCTGCATGAAATTACTTTGTGAAAGGAAAAAAAAAGCAGTTCTGGCTTTTGTATGTGCAATTCTGTGTCTCTATTTATTTATTTATTTATTTTTGTCTACTTTTTTCTTCTTTTTTTAATTTTGGCTGTGAAAGGTACTTAATGTACCAAAAACAATTTGTACAAGCATTATTTCACCAATTGAAAGTGTGTACGCCTTGCTGAGGTCTCCCTTATCTAACTGTTGCTAATACATTTTCATGCTGTGCTCTTATGGCTTCATTTTACAGTTGACGAGATCACCCACTCCATGCTGTGTTGGAAATGGGACCCTCGTCACTCTAGTCCACAGAGTGCACTTAACATGTGAACAACAAACAACAAAAAGTTACTGCTTTAAAACATCTTCATCCCTTTATCCCTTTGTTGTAAACTTAGCCTTGCTTTTATGGCTCACTTTAATAAACCAAAGTATAACAGCTATGTAAATCAGAAATCCCGTACCTACAAAAAGAGGGAGGATTTACTAACCCATAGGTTCTGTTGAGTTAACTTCAGAATAGATCATAACACTCTTCAGATTCTTCTAAAATCTGCAGCAGTCCTCCTCTGCTGACCTCATCCTCCTCAAAGCTTACAGTGGGAGAAATAATATTTCCTTTCCATGACACAGCATTTTTCTCCACTTTTGTTTAATTTCTTGTACATCATGCCCTGTAACAAGAGCAGCATCTAAGGCCTGCAGTTAGTAAAACCAGCTGGGGCAATAATTGCTGTGAAATTACGTTCTGGACAGCTGAAAAGGAGGGAGCAGTATTACAGTCTCTTGCTTTCCACCCCGTCAGTTTTTTCTCTAGCTATGGATTTGTTGTCATCAGCGCCTGATGATTCTGCTGACACCCCTGTCAGAAAATGAATTTTTCACTCCCCACTTGATCGACTCCATTCATAGCGTGTAACTCTGTCAAAAAGTGCCACTCTCAAGCTCACTCACTCATGTGTTTGTGTTTTCTACACCAATGCTGGACAGACAGATGGACACATAAATGCATGAAATATTCAGTAGGTATATTTCCCCCTTAATTTATAGTTCTTTATTGTCATTGAGAAATGCTATGTATTCTTCGAATTTGCTTTAAATCACTTGATTTCAAAAATCTTTCTTTTGGAGGAGGGAGATTTGCAGATTCTTTACTTCACGCATGAATTAAAGCACAGATGTTAAGTTTTGGCAGCTTTCTCAATGAAACTAATATTTGAATGTATGCCATTAATGCCACTTGGTTTCATATACTACTACTAATAAAGAGATGCTCCAGAGCCTTTCATAGGAGACTAGCTTGTGTTAAATTAAAGTGACAGATGGCTTCAGAACTTGGTCCATAGAAATGACTCAGTAATGGTGTAAAAAATAATAATTGAGGGATCTTCTAGAGCCTGGATTATTCAGCCTAAATGATTGCTGTTCAGTGTTCACAGAGAGAGTTCTTGTTTCTGAGGAAACAGTCAGCCCTCAGTAGCTGTCACCGAATACTGCATTAAAATGCACAAAACTGCCTACAGGCAACCTACTTGCAAGATGCAGAATCACAAACTTTTTCAAGTGTGAGTAGAATGTGCTTTCATACAACAATGAACGGCATCACAAGACTTCATCTCTGTAGCAGGCACAAGTGTTTTAGAAATCACTTCATCATACAAGGAATAAAGTAGAGTAAGACTGCTAAAAACATACACAAAATAGTTTGTGGCAGCACAGGTACTGCTATGTATTGTTATTAAGATGCTGATAAAACTTAAGGGCCATTGGAAGAAAAACACTATCAACAAGATGAAGAGAAAAACTGTCATTAACCTGAGACTATTAATGTGACACCGGAAACAATGTTCTCAGGATCTGTGAGATCACTGCTGTCAATAAGACATGGCTCAGTTGAAGTTAATGAAGTTATACAGAAGATAAAAGCTATTATACAAAAGCTATCATATTGATAAAAAGAAGAGCACACATAAGCTGCCCAGTAAATCCCAGCCTCAGTCAACATGGCTTTCCATTTGACAGCAGTGAAGGCAAATTTTGCAATTGATATATTTTCTACTAAATGATCTTATCACCAGCTGTAAGCAGGCTAGTAAGGGTAACCAAATATAAAATCAGCAGATGCTGTCCTCAGAAAGTTGTTGGGATTTTTCATGTGATTTGATGTTTCCCACAGTATTTTCATTTAAAAAGTGCAAGAAAAGTTGAGAGAAGGCAGAGGATGGCAATACAAAAAACGCGATTTCAACTGACTTTAGATTTATCAGCAATAACAAAGGGATTTCAAATGTATTCCTGTCATTCATTTTAATATAACTATCCTGACATGGATATAATTCTCCAGTACCTGATCATTTATTGGAACAACATCTTTTAGAAGAAGTTATGGTCATTTTGATTTCAAAATAATTATTTCAAAGAATCTGTTAATTGATTTTTTAATAGTAAAGTCTTCTATCTTGAAGAAAACAGCAAGTTTATTGTTTTTCTTTTCGCTTTAATCTCTGAGTTTTGGTTCCAGCAGGCAAATATTTTCCTCCAAGTCAATTATAATTCTAAAAACAAATGAAATGTAATTACCTTTTTATTGACACATAAAAAGGAAATAAATAGTATAATCAGCAGTTATATGCTTTCCTCAAAGGTGTTGCTTTCATAAGCGTTATGATTAGCTAACCAAATTCAAAGAAGTGGGAGAAAGAGGTGGGAAGAGTGCTGTGATAAGAGAATAGGGAGTCAGTGATTTCAAACAAAAAAGGAGTATTTCTGAAAGAGTCTGATACAAGAAGAGCTGATTGAATTGAAACACATAGGGAGGTAAAATTGTTCGTATAAAATTTTAGAAATCATTGCATTCCACCTTTACTTACAGTATTTTATTGCTTTACAATTCTGCTGCCCAAGGGCTTCATACTATCGTATTGTTTTGGAGCAAAAAATTCTGCAGTCTTAATTAAACCGTCTCTACAAATGATACAACTGGACCTGCAGTCTTAATAAAACACCTCTACAGATGATACAACTGGACTTGCAGTCTCTGGGTAAAAGAGTGGTCAATTTTATATGACAGACACTGAAAATTATTAGCCTTTTAAGAAATGATCTGTGAGAAGGTGGTTGTTGATCTTGAAGAGCTTTGATACATAGTACACTCATTTTTTTAACCAACCTTCTGGACAGTAATCTCCGGTTTGAATGACAACTTTTTTTGTACTTTGACAGGTAGGCTTAAGTCCACTAAGATGCTTTTACGATGGAAATAAAAAAGGAAGAGTCTCATAATGCTTAAATTGTGTCAACCAATTGCTAAAAGGAAAAAATAATAATCCCCCTTGAATAACTAGGAACAAATGAGCACAGGGCATTAAAAAGTTAACAAATGAGGGACTGAAAAATGTATTCAGTTAGAGAAACAAATAGAGTTTAAAGGGGAAAAAAATAATGGAGAAAGTAAAATAATTATCAGTTATTTTAGGCAATAGATGTTCAGTAATGTCTTCTGAGGATTTGATCGAAATGGTGCCAGTGTCTCACGCTTTGGATGAAGTTACAAACACATAGAGGAGCAATCAGACCATTTGATCCAAAAAATTACAGATCAAGGATCTGATACACAAAGGAGTTATTTGAAAAATGACTGTCTGGAGCTGGAGCAGAGTGTCTCACACACATTAATACTGTTGCTATGAAAAGGAAGGATAAACAGAAGGAAGGACAAAAGAATGAAGAAATTACACCAAGTGCTCATTGACCTGAATGACAATAGTGGAAACTTCTATCACCATTTTTTTCTACTTTGAAGTAAAATGCAGAGATGAAGAGTCATGATTAAACAAGGAGTGAAAAAAGCAGAAAAGTTCTGTTTAGCAAGTCTGCTTAAACTAATACTTTTTTCTTGCCCATTATTTATTACAACCCAAATAGACAACTAGTGTCACCCTGCTCAGGTGGAAATGTGAGCATGTGGGCTATTTAATATAGTGAATTTGCCTAATGTAGCACAATTACAGAAATGTGCTGAGTAACTTTGGGCTGATTCCCCAGTAAAGAATTCTTTATGGAGTACCTACAAGGCACACCTGTGTCTCATTACCAGAATCAATATTTTTGCCATGTTGATTTGAAGGACAAAATAGGCTTAAGAGATTCTACTTCCATAATTACAAAGAACACAAAGAAGACACATTAAAAACTGGAAGAAAAACTCAAAAACCTGACACACAGTACAACAGGAGGGCAAAAATACAAGGCTAGCTCTAACTTTGCACATAGGAGCCTCTGTATAGCAAACAATTCCATTTTGTTAACAAGCCACAAGCGTACACTTAAGAAGCAGGTGAACAAATGTAATTGTGAGAAGTACAATGATGCTTCTGAGTCTAAATTGTGTTCCTCCCAAGGCACATGCGTTCATCTACTGCATAGTATTTTTGTGTGTGGTTTTATTTTTCCCCTCTATTTTAAAACAAGTAAACGGCTTTTCCCTTAATGACCGCAAAGAGGTAAAGGCTTACAGGATTCCTTTTCAAATCTGTCACATCTCTGTTTCTGTATTATTGAAATAAAGCAGCCATAGGCCTTCTCTCTCTGTATTCCTGGCTTTTCTCTGGCCTGTGAGGTCAATATAGACTAAAGGCCATTAATATCTGATAGCTGTGAAGGACTTGTGTTAAACACTGATACTCCCATCATGATCTCTGGTGAATAGGTTTCCATATCAGAAAAACACCATTAGAGTTATCAGCAGCTGGCACAGTTTTAACCTCAGCAGAGGCCAAGGAACAAACAAACAGAGACTGAAATACCCCATCATCTCTAGAAGCAGTTACTTCTACTCTAGGTAGATTGGTGAGGTACCGGGGGTAAATTTGCCCTCTGTCTGCTCCTGCCATACCCATTCCTTGCACAGAGAGAGACAGATGTAACCTCCATGACTGACAATCGGACCACTATGACTAGCTTTTCATTCAGTTTATTTGCTCTTAAGCCTTCTTTGCAGACCACTTTTATTCTAGAGAATCAAATACGCTGGAAAGCAACCCAGGTGTTCAGACAGCTCCAAAGGTAAGGCTGTGCTGAAATTGGTACTGAAAGCAGGACTTTTAACCTTTCACACTTTGATGACGGAATTTAGATTCCACATTTAAAACTCTCATTTTTCAGGGGACAATTTGTTTCTCAGTAATTTATGTATGTATTGTACAGGAGAAGATTCACACACTGTGGCAGCACAAACATTTAAAGTGGGTGCTTCAAAAATCCCCCAAGATTATACTACTTCAGCCTCCAGCAGCTGACCCATATTTAACACATTTAACATATGCACTCCTGCACAAACCACCTCAGATGCAGATGGCTTTTGTGATTTGAGCCTTAATGGGCAAAAACTGATTCAGAGTGACAGAGAAATGGCAGTAGACTGCTAAGGACCTCTTGGTCACTTCCCTTCCCAAATACTGTCAGCTGCACTAATGCAGCTGATGCAAAAACTGTGAGGAAGGGTTAGAAGGAGAAATGAGCTGTGCAGGCATGTGTTGGACTACACAATGGGCAGGCCCAAATACCACTGCTTCAGCTACCCTGTTGCACTGAGCAGCATTTCTGGAGGGAAACCTCCAAGCCTCAGTGTTTCCGCATGTCCCTCCGCTCATGACAAGTTGGTCTCCTTCACAATATGGTGTACAGAATGAACTTCAACCCCACACTTTCTTCTCTGAAAACAGCCCACTTAAGAGTGTCATCACTGGATGTGTGTCTGTGGCTAATTGGTCTTTAAAACTGGCAGAGTTTGGCATGGAATATACTTGTCTGCGGGTGTAAGGATTGGGATGATAGAAAGGTGCATAAGGAGAGTTTTGCCTGGAGGGAATCTGGATTTAATTGATCAGTCCTGGATTTTTAGCAGTGACATTAGCATAAAATGCTCAAAGGGATATAAACATTGAAGGAAAGCACGTGGCATCCACGTAAGAGAGAGTCTTAATTCAAATTGCAGTCATCATCACCTTAAATATAAAGAGAGCTTAATAAAAAAGACTTAGCACTAATCACATGCAGAGTCAATGCCACTGTACTTTCTTGTTGCTGGTTGCCTGGAAAGGAACGTAAGTTTTGATTATGCTATGTCCTTAAATGCACAGTGGAAAAGGATAAGAGCTGAAGGTTTAATCTAAACAAACTTCCACCTACCCACCCATGTCTTGCATTTTTACTCCCCATCCTGCCCTCAGAAGGTAAAAATAAATTGCTGGAGTCTTTGCAGACCATGAGTACTTGCTGATGGAGCGGCACCTGAAATCAGAAAAAAAAATCTGCTTTACATCTCTGTTGACTGGGAATTAATTTGTATATATGTGCTACAAATCACTATCTCCACCAACTGCTTGATATGGAAAGAAGAAAATGATGCTAGTAATGTATGATCCTGAGAGTAGAGGAATTGTAGCTATTTACATCAGTTGTCAGCAACCTGCTGCTTGTTTGCGGTGTTGCTGCATGGATATAGATAACCTCTCTGAAACATTAGCTGAGACAAAGCAAGTAATTCTTTGTTGACACATTGTCAGTTTCTAATTTGTTCTCAAACTGTGAGGTAAATCCTCCATCTCCACTGGAAAAAGGACCGCTCTATCTCGCATCAGGCTTTCTGCCCTTTTCACTTTCTATTCTCAGCTGGAAATGTAGTCGAAAAGGAGTTTCCTGCCCGGAAACTGATAAAACATACCAACAAAATTATCTGGAGAGTTTAACCTTAGCTGTGGTCCCTTTACATCACCCTGAATAAAAACACAGAGCAATGCAGAAAGAAAACCATGATCCTTATTAGTGCAGCATCAGAAGTCAGGTGGGCTGCAGTTGCAAGGGACAGAGGTTATCCCTTGCACTCAGAAAATGTGGCTTTAGCTACAGAAATAAATGCCTCGGAGCCAGGTCGTGGTGAGCAAAAATGAAAAGCTGAGAAACAAAACCAGACTGATGGCTTTTCATGAAACATCATTATGCCAAGAAGAAATGGCAAACACTGTGGCAAGGACTTAATCCTTTTTCCACTCCTACTTCTTGGTGCCTTTCAGGAGCCTGCACTAAGAATACAGTAAAATGTGATGTGCTAGGAATTTCCTTGAGAGATATACACCTGATTACATTTCACTGGGCATTGGAGCTCATTCTTCTTTCTGACTGCTGCTCGGATATAAGACTGACAGCTGGACTCCATCACTTGGATTAATGGGTTAAAAGCTGACATCTTTTTAGTATTTTGGACTTTATTTTCTTTATCAGCTTGACTTTCATGCTCAGAGTGCTCTTGCCACAATATTCTTTTAAAAGTACACTTGTCAGGGTCCATTTGCCACTAGCTACCTTGATGGTGACATCAGCGATGGCTGCGGTTTACCTTTTGACCTTAGAGAGGCAGCAGATGGGCCCAGTAATAAATCCCGATTATTAGTGAAGGAGCCAATAGCTTGGAAAGACAGAAATAAAAGTCAGGCAGTTTTACACTGCAGTTCTTGTTATCTGCTTTGATATGGAGTTGTGGGCCATGTCAGGGGCGATGATGAGCAGCCTGGGCTGCCTGCAGCCCTCTGCTCCCGGGCAGGCTGTGTATACCGTGCCGCTGGCCTTCTCTTTCTGCCCTCCCTCCCTCCTCCCTTCATCCCCCAGCAGCCCAAACCACCTCCCCACCCCGAGTCCACTTAAGCTTTTGGGTCCGTGACTTAAAAGCAGTAGGCAGAAGGGTAAGAGCCCTTGGGATAGCCAAGGGGCAGCCAGAGCTGGGCCGCTCTGCACAGGCTGCTGTGGTAATGGCTGATGTGTGTCATGCAGGCACTTGAGGAGGGTGCAAGGGGCTGGAGCACTGCCGGGAAGAGGCCTCAGCACAGCCTGGGTTTGGCGAGGGACGAGGGAACTTTGCCATGAAGCTTTAATAGTGTTTAAAAAACCAAAATAAAACAATGGCGCAGTCTCCTACAGCGTCGATTTTGTGTTCAAGACGCTGGGGTTTGCAGGCGGTGAGGCTGGGCCGGCCGGCGGCCGAGGGTCGGCAGCAGTTACCTACAATGCCTTGGTCAGGCCTAGGTTACGGAAAATGCGTTTTAGCCAAAGCAGTACACTGCATGGTTCAGCTCAGAGAAATATTTTACATTTTTTGAATGAAGATGTTTATGTTTTAATCTTGGCTGGTTTTGGTTTTTTTCCCCAGCGTGTATAGTTTGATGGGAGAATTTTCTTGACTGTTTCTAGGCATGTTACGTAGTTATGTACTCAAATCCTGCAGCAAAATTCTTGGTAAAGTATTTTGGACTTTTGTGGTTTTGCACAAGTAAAGACTGTAAAATTTTGCTTTATACAAACACAAAAAGCTGCCTTTAGTAGCTCAGCTGCATAAGCCAAATTTCCAAGATCCCATTGCTACCCGCATGTACTTATGACTTGAATATTCACAAGCCTTATTATATGTTGTATGACCCTGTACAGGAGAATGATGAAGCAATTGCTGTTTTACTTAATTACTAGGCATAAATCACCTAGGAATAATACATATTAAAAATTTTTTTCTGAAATTTCTATGTATAGTTTTTGTCATTTTAATTTATGATTTTCTTCTTTTTCTAGGAAAGGTGACAAGGCAAAAAACCTTTAGCATCTTTGCCTTAAATCTTTGCTGGAGATAAGTAATTTTGTCTTCTTCTCACCCCAAGTTTTTGTTGATGCTTTGAAACATTTTAAGTTTTCCATTCAGTGCTCTTTTCTCAATAGATATAGAAACTGTCTTTCAAAAAAAAAAAAAAAGATTAATTTATACTGGGGGTCCAATCCCGCTCCTTTTACATCTGTGAGCAGTTCTATTTAATTTACTGAGAGTAATGTGAACAGACTATATCTTTTAAACCAAATCAAAGAAAATTTCACACTTTTCTTGTCTTTCCCATTGATTCTACACTTTACCATTCATTTACTAGTAGGAATGACTGTACTTTGTCCTGGCTTAATTTGCAAACTATTATTAAACTATTGGTTTTGTTGCAAGTGATTTACAAATGAACATTGATTTTTTGCTTTCCATCAAATCAGTCATGTAAAATTCCAATGAGTTATCAAGCAATTCCTTCCCCAAAAAGGTACACGCAATAATTAGAACATTTTTGATTGTTGGTTAAATTCACTTCAGGAATATCATGGAGAAAGGTCTTTTCATATCAAAAAGTTCTACAATTCATTTTCAAAAATGGGAATAATTTCGGAGGTGGAAAAAAGATTGTGGTTTTTTTTTTTTTTTTATAATTTTCATAAATGTTATTCATTTACCTGAGCAGAATTTTTATTTGGTAGCAAATCTACAATAGGTAGTTTTAGATGCAATACTGCAACCTTTGTTAACAGAAGTACCAGAAAAGTCAATTTAAGATGCCATTTTCTATCTCTGTATAGTGTAAATGAAGAATACACATAGGAATCGGGCCCTTAATTTGTATAACAACAGACACAAGCTTACTGCAAAATTATTAACAGCTAGTGGTTTTACTTCATCAGTTGTTAGTTATATCAATCATTTCCTTGCCAGCATGGAAACAGAAGCTCTACTGTTTTGGAGAAGAAAGTGTATGTGTATGTTGTGTGTGTTCCATATAAATTACCCAGGTGTTTTAATACATCCAGGTGGGTTTTTATTCCTTTTGGAAAAACAGAAAGGAAACAACCCAAGGGCTAATGTTCTAATTATCAGTGGTTGTGCAAGCCTCCAAAAAGCATGTATTCTATAACCCCTGGAAAAATTCTGACATGTTATAAACTGGCTAAATTAGCTTAAATCAGTAAACAAACAAATTGGTGCCAGCACAATAATACAATAATGCAGTGCATACTAAGTGACTTATTTTCCTAATGCCAAAAATAGCTATATAAACCAATGCTAAATAGCCTTGATTTTTCTTTATGTAATTTGAGTTAGAAGTTTTAAAAAGTCATAATTCCTGATTTTTAAAGAAGTACGGTAGAAAATCTAATTTCTCAGAGATTTCTAGGACGTTCTTCGTTGACATTGACTTACAACCCAAATCATATATGATTCAAAATGTTAAAAACAAAACAAATTTCATCCAACTACTGTGGTAACTCTGGAAGCTTGGGTGTATGTTTTTTTTAGTATAGCATTGAAAGAGGAAGCCAAATTCTTCTTGAGGGCAAATCATATTGGGCTAAACTGAGTAATATTGAAATAGGATTGCTTATGTAAGAAATGATACAAAAGCATGTGGGAGAAGAGCATAAAAAACTGTAAGGAAATGTAAGACACTCCACAGTGGTTTTTGGAATCAATGATAGGGCCATAAAAATGTAATGAGAAAGCATAATTTTTACTCTTTTAATTTCTGATAGCTGTTCATCTGCTTTTCTATTCTGTATTGGAAAATACTGTGAAGATACGAATTTTCTCTGTGAACCACAGATAATACCCTACGTAAATTAAAAGCTGGCCCTGCCTGATTGCACAAGTGTGGGGAGAAAGTTGCAGAAGCCATTCCTTTCATTGTTGTGGATATTATTTTTTGCAGTCCCAGGGTGTGTAAGTATAATCATTATTTATGATTCTGGTAATAGACTTTGGTAGTAACCTCTCTGGGTGTGAATATAATATATTCTGTATACAGAATCTATCATGTGTTTAGGAAATGGAACTGAATTCAGTTTTGAGTTTTACAGGCTATCACATACTGTAACTTCTTGAATTTTTAGTTATTGATGGTTTTTAAGCCGAAATGTTTATACACTGACTCTTGTGTAGGTAAAATCTTCAGACCTTCATTTTTCTTTTATGATCACATAATGATGTCTAAGCCATCAGAATGCTGTATACATGCTTTTACCTTCTTTTGACTACTCAATGTATTGATGCTAATATCTATACTGGAATACAGATGGTCACATTTATGCATTAATATGAAATCAAAACAGCATGTCTCAAGCACTTACCTCTTTCAAAATCCAAAATGCTTTTCACAAGTGACATAGAAGTTTTTCATCTTTGAAAATCACACAGACACACACACAGACACAGAGCTGAGGAAGAAAAGGTATGTGTGTTACTGAATATGTTGTTTTCTGCTTCCATCAGTAACATACCTGTTTTGACCAGTCAGTGGTACTGGAAACTGCATATTTGCTGACAAAAGTGAACTAGACCTATGCACATGAATTTGTGCTTTAAATGAGAAACACTTTGTTTAAAGTGTTGTGTTCTCTCCTGTCTGCATTTAGCTACACTAACGTATTTCTCCATGTGAAACTGAATAATTAATTGTCCCAATGGTGCCATCAGGAAAGTGTTTTCAATTGCTGTTTCTGGAGACTCCATTGCTACTCAGCTCCCATGAATATGTCGATAAACATCATGGTTGCCTACAACAGAATATATTTGTTTTACACACTTCACAGTCTTTTTCTGAGAATATAAGAGACCTGGATATATAAACTCCTGGTGTTCTTTGTGCAGTAACAGAGTCCTTCAGTCTGAACTGTTGCTTTTCTAGACCGCAATCAATACGTTGAAAAAGGAAAATAGGACTGGTAGTTATACTAAAACTCATTTGTACCTAAAAGGAACTCTAATAATGTAAAGAACATTTGTTGATCTTGGTAAAAGCAGACATAAACTGTCATTTTGTTTTCCCTCTTTTTTGAGGTGCAGGCATTTCTATAGGGTTTCCTCAATTTTAGTTGCTGCTTTTGCAGAATCATGGTTGATGACCTTTTCTGAGGGAACATCCCACATATTTATTGCAGTTGACCTCCTCATGAATTAATCAGGATTTATATACAGACATTTTCATCATAATTATTCAACATCCAGATTTGTATCTTTTCCACAGTAGCTTCACACATATATGCAGCACAGCTACGATCATGAGTAGTTTATCATGGTTTTCCCTTGTCTTCTAAAAGGTGTAATGAATGCCAAAAGGTATATAAGTGAATCTATCCATCTCTCACAAAGTATTAAACTCCATTAGGAATTAACCATCTATATTCAGTCTGCTTCCTGGTACCCAAATTACAAATCCAGAGAAATGGCTCCACAACACACAACAATGCTCTTGTTACAGCAATCACGTATCTTCTGGGATCTGTCCGTGATTACTATACAACTGACCCTATTTCATAGCATACTATTTTGCAGGTCAAAATTCTCTGGTCTTGATATGGCACTGAGTTGGTGCAATCTGGTTCAGTAACAATGCTCCATTAGAATAATCACATCTTGTAACTGCCCTCTACGTCTCTTGTGTCCTTTCAGCACTCAAGGCCATTGATCATGACTGGTTTTTGTTGTATGGAAGCAAAGTTGCTTCTCATTGTCATTATTAGTTTGGTCCATTCATGCTTGGGGGACCAAGTGGAAAGTGGATTTTTACTTCTGTGTTTATTTTCATGTTAAAGATCTGACAGCTTTCCTCCTCTTTCACAGTATACAGCACATCCACTGGCCTTCCTCCATGAACAGTTTTTGATGGTGGTTTTTGAGAGACATATAGAGACACAGAGATTTCTTTTTAAATATTGCGTCTATTGCATTCTATTTAAGTATAACTTGACAGAGATTTTCTGCTGAGGTAACAGCTGACTTTTTCAGGGAAAGCTGGGAAAGATTCCCCCCGCCCCTTTCTGAGAAATGCAATAGCTGGGAACCAGAACTAGGCAAGTTCAAACTAAAAGCCACACAAATATTTTTAACAGGGAGGATAACATTGGGGTAACTGACATGGTTATTGCAGATTCTCTCTCGATGTACTATAGCTACACTTATTTGAATTATGAAAAATTTTGCATAACTTAATACATTAAATTTGTGACATGCATTCAATAACCTGATATTTATATTACATATGTCTTATTTTGCCATGTGTGATTGTCCCTTTCTATTTATGCTTATCATCCACCTGCTAAAAGGCATCAGATACTTTTTTTTGTAAATGCATTTTGCTACTCTATGCACTATCTCTTCCTAGAGATATAATTTAGCCATTGTGTATGTTCTGCTATACCCATCATTTTAGAAAAATCACTTGTGTTTGTCTTCTGTTAAATCAACACAAAATGTTATTCTCTTCTTCAGTCATCGCAATTACACCACTAAATGCAGAATTATTAATTCACAGCTTTAGCTCACAAACTGCCTTACTTGTTCCCACAGACTTGCGACTCTTGCATATTATGCAGAGACCATCATATAATCCGCAATCTTCTGATCACTTTCCATTTTCTGTTGGGAATTAAATTTTCCAACATTTATTCCTTGTATGTTCAAGACAGACACTTCTTTATATCAACAGTAACGCAATTTTCTATTTCCTTAATTTAAGTCTCCTGCAGTATTGAAAGTTCATTCTGAATCCAACAAAAATTACTATTTTTGTTAAAGAAAAATATGGTTTTAAAAAACCTCATTGTTCAGTTCAAAAGAGATGAAAAAGTCAGAATTGAAGTGTAAAGAAATATGTAAAGATGCAAGTCTTAAGGATCAAAATATCACTATTGAAAAACAAGGATATCTGTTAATTCAATAGCAAGGTTTGGAGGATGACTCCAAAACCAAACGCCTGGGTGATGAAACTCAAATGATGGTATTTTTTCATAAATCACATTCATATGTGAATTTCAGGAAATGCTTGAAAATAAGCTCTGCCTAGTGTTTGCATTAACTCAATTATTTTAGAAGCTTCAGGCTAACCTGTTTCATTTTAGTTAGATTCCACTTGAGTTGAAGATTAGGGGCTGAATTAGTCTGTTTTATGGTGGACTGGATGAACGAGTTTGTTGGTTTTTTGGTTGCAAACTTTAGTTTTCCAAAATCAATCTACATTATTTATGTTTCAAAGATACCTGTTTTCTGCTGTTTGAAGGTCCTTGTGTTGCAGAGAGTAGCAACAGTAGCAATGACAGACATAATTTCTATCCCTATTCTTCTAACTCTCAGATCTAAGACAACCCCCATAAATGGCAGTATTACAAAGGTAAAACAATGTTCAATGGCATGTGCAAGAGAAAGAACATCTCCAAATAATGTTAAATTGTTTGGTGATTGAACTAGCCACTGAAACAGAATAACAAAGTGGAAAGCATGAAAATAATAACGTCACATGTTCATTTCTTGGCTATATCAGAGAAGCTACACATACAGGTGAGCTAGTTCTTTTGATGCTTAGGTATTCTCAACTACATTTACACCCAAAGATGCAATGAACATTTTCCAACAACTATGAATATGCCGGCATTGTTCTCATGTTATTAAAAATAAAACACAATAAATATTGTCTAACAGAAGGAGGGAGAAATTTCCCCAGAATAGAAGGCAACAAAATGTCAGCTGTATTTGTACAAGAACTTTAATTTTCAACTAAGCAATCCCATGTAGTAGGAAAAGAAAATCTTTTCAATTTGGAGGACTTTGACAAATATTAATATATCACAGTTGCAATGGGATTCATTTGTGCTGTGGAATCCAAGAGGTCAGTACATCTGTAAAGACTTACAGTACTTAAGAGATGATCGTACAAGACATATGGTTTAATCATGATGTATTTAAGCCTTTTTTATCTGCTTAAGAATTCAATGATTTTCTTTCTCTAATTTAAGAAACCATTTGCTATTCCTCTCAACAACCAAAAAAGTATTAATACAGCAACCACAGTGTATTAAAAATGGACTGAGAAAAATCAAAATTACATAACTATAACTGATTACAACTATGATTAAAATATAGATATAATGATTTCAGTGTTAATCCTTATATGGTTGACATCACACTATAAATTGTTATATATGGGTGGATTTCCTATAGAATCTCATTTATAGCACAGTAAAATCCTCAGAGGAAGATAATGAAAATGCAGAAGGACCCTGTGATTTATATCTCAGCATTAATATGTTTATGTCACCAAAGCTATCTTCTAACAGCAGTTTATTCTGCTAAAACTATGTCCTCCCAATAATGTTCATAACCATTGTTTTATTTTCAGAATGCTAACACATGCATGTCCGGTGTTGCATGAACCATGCTGGAAAAAGCCTGCCAGAGTTTTAGGTATCTGCTTTTGCCAACTTGCCCTTCATCGTTGCTAGAATGCATATGCTCCCCCCACCCTCACTGATGGCCAGCCATTGGTAAAGGGATGTGGTAATCACAAGTTGTAAAATTATTCCCTGTGCCAAAACTATGGGAAAATTTCTGCGCAGAAGTATCTAATCCAAAGAGGTTGTAGATGTGTCACATAGCACCTATTCAAGGTAGGCTACTTGTGGTACGATTTGGAATTAAATGCTCAAGTCTGTAAGTGCAGGTCAAGTGTACAGGCAGTTACATTAAACAGACTATTGAACTGGAGCATGGCTAGAGCAGCACCACAGGGTAATATGACTCTCTTCTGTAAACTCAGCCACCAAGTATCACCTTTCAGGAATGCTTGTCTTTTTTGTATTCTCCTCGGTCTTATTAAAGTATTTAACAAAAACAAAGTATCCAGATACTTGTACGTTATCTATCTGGCAGTAGAACACACTATAAAGAGCACATGGGCATGAAATATGAAATAATTCCTTTTATCACCCAAATAAGAGCTGGGAATATTGAAGGTTATTAGATAATTAAAAAAATTCCTAAAATTAAAAGTTATTAGACAGTCCTGCTCATAGATTATCTGATTATGGACTAGAAAAAAGATGCAAGTTAAAAGTTAATTCAAGAGTATTAACTTGCACAGTCTTAAACATAAGGTTTAGTCTTTAATAATAATCAAGCCTACAAACAATCCAAGGAAAAAAGATATAAGCTTGGTACAGAACACCCATGTGTTAATCCATAGCGTAGACAGGAAGCCACAGTTTAATTTTACCTTGTTCAGGCAGTTCCTCTCAAGTACACTAGGATTTACTTTTATCCATTAACAGGATGATTTTTCATACTGTTCATTAACATATGTTGAAAACATATCTCTTCTGAAGGAAGACAAAATTAGTTATAATACACATAAAAGTTTAAAAGCTGTCATTTAAAAATGGGACTAGGCTTCTGAAATCTGTAGTTTAAGCTCTGAGCATAACCATGCCCAATAACATATTTCTAGCACAATGATCCATCTCAAAAAAGATTAAAGACAGAAGGATGGGAAGCATTTTATAGCAGGAATCTAGTGGCAGTGAAGCCTACAAAAAAGAATAATTTCATAGTTTCTTAATCAGAAACTTTTAGAGCACGATATATTCCTCAGCTGGGTTCCTAATCAAGGATGAACTCTGACAATGTCTGAACTTTCTGGTTTTGGCTAGATCTGGGAAAGACAAGAATTTGATTTGGCAAAGATGGGATCATTCAAAAATACTATGAGGCACCTGGTTATAGTTGGAGGCTGCTCTGGATAGCACTCTATTGGTTGTCCTTGAGGAAATACAGTGAACTTGTAAGATAGGATGTGAGTTTTTAACCATTGGCATCTCACGCACCATTACAAGGAATTAAGCATAAAAATAACCTTATTTGTTTCCTTAAAAAACTGTTGTGTTCAGCGAGGGCACCAGCCTACCTTCCTTCCATAAATGAGTAAATATTCGTTCTAGGTGAAATGTACACTTACCCTGGGGGCTAAAATTGGGCCTTGCGATAATATGGGATAGCTTATTATTTATGCTCAGAATGAATGCTGTCACCAACTCCAAAAGGTCCTGTAGCATTTTCTTTGCAAATATCTTCCACATATGGGCTATGGTAGAACCCATGTGATACTGCCAATGCTCTGAGTCTGCTATGGATTTGGATAGACAAAATATTTGGATCTAATAATTAAGATCTATAACAGCATCATAGAATCATGATGGACTCAGGAATAAAAAAAAGAAATTACATTCTTATCTGAGCAGAACCTCAAATGGTGCACCAATATTTTCTTCAGCTAAACCATGTTTTATCATGCTTAAGTTTTCCTTCATGGGTTTTATATTGACCAATTGCTTTGAAACATGTTTTATTGGAATCTTGATTTTTAATTAGATTGCAGACTGATACTAAGCAGCCATTGTTTTCATTAATAACAAGTGCTGTCATGGTCATAGAAGAGATTTTTTTAACCTAAAAAAACCTGATCATTTTACGTACAGACTATCAGCAGCCAGACACTGTTTACCTTCAGTGACTGCGGTATGTTTATGTATGTCTACCTCATCAATTAGAAACAAATAGCCCAGAAAGGATGTAGTCTTAGCATCTAAGTAAATAATGGAGATGGATAAATGAAAGTTACTAAATCAAGATGAAATACATTTCTAAAGCTGTGTCAGCTGTGCTTTCAGGCCCAAGGAAAACAAAATTGATCACCTGGTCACAATCCAAGGTCAAAGGTCTGAAACAGAGACTGCTGACACTTAGGTAAATGACATGTTTAAAATAATAAGATAAGAGAAGTTTTCATTTAAAAGGGAAAAGAAACAAGGAATATATGTATATAGAGCAGTGTGGTATTGAGGTTTATGTAAAGACTTTTTACCTGCTATTTTATTTTCTCCTTATGAAATAACTAGGGATGAAAATCCATCTGAAATCGACAGAAGACTTTCACTGATTCATGAAGATCCAGGTTTTGTAACAGATGTCCAAATATCTTCGGTACTCTAGTAGTGAAGGGAAAAAACAACCTCAAAATGTTAAATTTTTTTCTGCTTAGGTTCTTTTTCTTAAAGTGTTAGGAGCAACATTTTCAAGACATTATCAATAAATAATCCTAAAATGTTTGTAAAATATTAGGAATAAAATAATCTATACAATCATGTTTCCTCTCATGAAATTAGGGAAAACCCATAAGAATGGAGAATCAGTCTTGCAGAAAACTGTACTGCGTGGAAGTTTGTTTGGTTTGTACTTCACAAATGCATAAGACTCAACTCTGCTTGGGGGAGTATTAGTGACATCACAGCAAAGTTTTACAGAGAGGATGGCTTGCAAATCAGAGCCACAGAGATAGGGTTTTCCAAGGACTTTTCCACTGGATAAATTATTTTCTTTAGGGCAGGGTCTATTTGATGATGTATCAATTTAGTCTGGTAAAAACTAACATTGTGTTGGTACTGTGGCAAAACAGGCAAAATAAGTCTTATTTCCAGAAGAAATCAGGGAGGATGAGATAAATAATCTTTTTCTCAGGATTAACTAAGAATTATACATCCGACTCAAGTTTTGATTACAACATGCTCAGATAACAGCGCAAATTCCAGATGAAATGCTGATAGAAATGAGGTTGTCAGCAGTCTAAACTAACAATCGATCCTTTCACTCAGCCAAAGGGATATCATTATAATTATTAATTATTTCATTTTTATTTGCGCCTTAATCCAGATAAAGCAAAGTGACTGCATTTTTGGAAACTATTACTTTTCAGTCTAAGACGGTTACTGCATCACCTCCAGTTGGAATAAAACATCACTATTGTATATCAAAGATTCATCACCCAGCTGAGCTAGAATTCCCTGTTTGCTCTGAAATTGTGGTCTCCTACATGACAGTAAAATTTGCGAAGTACCATCTCCAGGTTGCCCTGCCATTTATTAAATATTTTAGCCAGAAAGAAACATTAAGAAGGCCTACAGACCAGGAACACAATTGAAAAACCTCTAAGAAAGGAAATATCTTATTAATTCATTAAGTCAAACTGCTTGTATCTACACTTGTATGACTAGAATTATGGTTCATTAACTTCATTTCTTTATATGAGTTAATTAGCTCAGAGGAGGCCAGAAATTAATTACCAGCTTATATAGTTTGTGCAGAATGGCATTCTGTTTATTTAGTTTCTCCTATTAACTTTTAATCTCTTCAAACAATAAAAGAGGTAATTAGTATTTTATAAACAAAAATGAATGCAACAAAGGCAAATAATTTGCCAAATAGTGAGGCTCCTGTGTGGAACCTGATAGTTGTGTGGTTCAAGTTACAGACCTTTTCACTGTTAAGTATAAGCAAAAGGAGATTGAAAATGTAGGTAGTCTTAAGGCAGGGTCATGCAATCCATCATTAAAGAAGAGCTACCTACTAATACCTCACAGAGCAGAAGAACGAGCCTTAAAAAGTTTCCAGCTGTTTGAAAATAATTGCCCATGTATTCAGCTACAGTAACAGTTGTAGCTAGCTTTACTAAGGTACAGGAACAGAGTGGTACAAAACAGGAAAACAAAAAGAAACGTATTTCATTTAAGTAAAAAAGACACAAAAACCACCTGAATGTACATATAAGCATACAAATGAGTATACTATTAATGCATACTATATGATTGTGATACAAACAAAAGGTCAAATGTCACCAGTGTCTTTAGTGTTTAACCAGGATGTGTTTCTGCACTAACTATAACATATATTAAATCTGTTTAGCAACTTATAAGATAAAACCTTGTATGTTGATAACATATATTGACCTTTGCTTCATTTTTTTCCTCTGCAGAGATCGCATATGTGATATTCTTTGTAATTTTTTGGTAATTTTAATAAGTACATGGTAAATGTACAAAGATACAGCACAATGCAGATATTCATCACCATATTTTTTGTGTACATAATAAATAAATGTAAATATGTGTCAAGCATGTTACTGAGGAAATATTTCAGGAAATTCTTGAAGAGTGTTTAAGGTTTTTATTAGGACTATTTATTCACTTCCCTGCATCTGCAAAACCAGGTGCCTTTGTCCAACTCTACAAAACCCAGAGAGAGTCATAAAAGCCCTCTTTAAAAAATCTAAAACCACCATGAACTTAAAGTCTGTAATCTTGAGACATTCATGGACTAAAAAAATGTTGTGGGTCTCATTGAAGAGCGAGCCCATGCCCTTCCCACTGGTATCCATTTAAAGTTCCAGTTAAAGCCTGCTATATCTGATACTGTAAAACTGAGAACTGCTAATGTTTCGGTGTACAGGAAAGCTGTCAGTAATGTTATAATCTTATCCTATCTTAGCCTTTGGCTGTGTGCAATTTATGGAAGCAAAAAGATAAAATATTGTGGGGTTGATTATTTAGCCTGTTTGAGGCTTCTTGAAGAGTAGGGTGAGTCAAAATACATTGATTGCAAGACACTGACTAGATATGTTAGGCAGAGAGACGTTATTATGATATGGTTCTATAATTCATCATTTACCTATAAAATTAACAGTCCTTCCATACAGAGAAACCAGAGAGCTGGTTTTGGGTAAGGAAGGAAAATGTATAATGAGTACATTAAATATTTGCCAGTATGGCTTAATTGCTTTATTTTTGCTAGAATCAAGTAACATTTGTTAATATATTGATAAAATGGCATCCTGTACAGTCTTTGAATGGTAAGCACTAAAAACAGAATACCATATCTAAAGGTGTTTGCCTGGTGTGATAAAACCAACAATAAGAAAGCTTTGTTGGAGTTGCTCGAATCTGAAGCAACACAGCACAGGTCTTCCTCGTGCACAGGGAGGTAAATCTAGCCTCTGCTGAAGTCTACAGAAAAACTCTTACTGACTGCAAAGAGACAAGGATTTCCCCCACTGAAATCCTACATTTTACCTCAGAGCTCTTTCAGACTTCATTTTCACCTAAGCTAAAAGGTAGAAGTGTCCTTTCTCCTACTGCATCTCTTCATCAGGTCAGCACATGACATAAATTAGGAAACATTTGGAATAAATCATAGAAATCTTCTGCTAGAATTAAAAGAAAAACCTCCTTTAAATGACAGAAAGATAATATCTAATAACCTTTATCCTTGTATTACTCTAAGAAAAAAAGCCACAACAATTAATGGCATTTTGAAGGCTGTGGCAACAAAGGACAAGACTGTAAATTTCTCCAACATGTTAGAGACTTCGAAAAGTAAAGGAATTAGAAAGGATTTCAAGGCATTCAGTGAGTCCTGAAGCTGATTGTATCAATGCTTCATCAATGAAACACAATATTCCCCACTATTTGTTCAGTGTACACAAAGGTCTTCATTGGAATTGTTTAAATCATCACAATTAATTTTAGCCTCTGACGAAGAATAGAATTTTCCTTCCTCTTGCTGTCTTGTATTTTATTGTGCTTTTGTCTTAAAACCCTCTTGATGTGAAACAGCTGCCATCTTCAACCTGATTAACAGATAGGCATGGGTTCTTTATTGCCAGCATTAGCTTTACAGCACAAATCACACGGCTTCAAAAGGCTGGGGAAACGATCAAACTGCTCACAACTATTACAAATGATTTCAAGCAATTCACCACTCCTAACTGGTGCTGCCTTTGCATATGGTTTTCCCAGATAATTCCTGAATATGCTGACATGCCGTGTCAAGTTGATTTCTGTAGTTCTGACAAGAAACAAAACAAAAGCTCTTATCTGAACGCAGTCCTGGACAACTGAGCATGTTATATATGCTTTTTTAAATTTGCCCCTATTATTTCAACCTATAAACACCACTCGCATTTATATATATAGGGGTGAGAAGAAGGAAAGTGATATCTTTTTACTTTTGACATTAATTTTTAATTTTAATAGTAGGATGACATTGTCCATATGGAGAAAAGGAAATAAATAAATCAGATGCAGAAGCTCAGGGACTTCAATATATTTGCATAAATATTTTTGCCCCATTACAGACAAGTGAGAAATTTTTGCAGCAGTTCCTGTGTTGTCAGTTCAACATTTCCCATTATTTTAATCTTTCTTCACAATTTCTACTTTCACTATTCATTAAATCTTTTTAGGAGGAATTTTATCTATTCCCAGGCTACCCATTCTTCTGCAAAGAACATATTTAATTCTTTATAATTTCTAAGAAATGGGAAAATTCTCGTCCCTTCCTCAACCCAATCTCCCTCTGTGACCTAGCATCTTGTTTCTCTCACTTTCTAATACAAAGAATTCTTCCAGTGTCCCCACCTGCCACAGATATCCTACAGCTGAGTTGTCTCTCATCTTTACTTCATTAAAAAGCAGTTTTAAAACTCAGTACTTAAGCTGCACTTTACTTACTAATCTCTGCCTCCTGCTTCAGGTACAGCTGTCATCTATGGCAGCATCTACTGCATTTCAAGAACTCAAAATCCCCCCCTTCTCAAAAGACCCACACTGTCACCTGCCCACATAGTTAAGTATTCAGCATAATTTTCTCATCTAAATATAATTATTTCCTGTCAGGTTCTGTCTTTGAACACTCCCACCAAATTCTCTTTCATTACTTATCCCCTTTTTGTTACTTACTAGCTTTACAACTCTAATGTTCCTGCCAGGCCTGGCCTCCCTCGCTGACCTTCGCTCCCTCATTCTTCCATCAAGCGTTCACAGAAGTTAATCTTGAACACTGGGGCATCTTCTACTTCCTTGCTAGTTCAGTTGAATTTAGATGAAGAGCTTGCTAAATTTTGTCTTTTTCTCTAGACATTTTCCAAAGCTGGGATTTCCCTTTTCTTTGCTTCTTTTCCTACATTTGCCAAGTTATTTTGTAGTTTACCTCAACTTTCTCATGGGTAACATATAGAATCATAGAATCATAGAATCATTAAGGTTGGAA
Organism: Fulmarus glacialis; assembly: GCF_000690835.1. NCBI lineage: Eukaryota > Metazoa > Chordata > Aves > Procellariiformes > Procellariidae > Fulmarus > Fulmarus glacialis. The sequence goes on along the minus strand of NW_009199752.1, from coordinate 47,900 downwards.
AAGACATCTAAGATCATCAAGTCCAACCGTCAACCCACCACCACCATGCCCACTAAACCATGTCCCTAAGCGCCTCATCTACACGTCTTTTAAATACTTCCAGGGATGGTGACTCAACCACTTCCCTGGGAAGCCTGTTCCAAGGCCTGACCACTCTTTCAGTGAAGAAGTTTTTCCTAATGTCCAGTCTAAACCTCCCCTGGTGCAACTTGAGGCCATTTCCTCTCATCCTATCGCTTGTTACTTGGGAGAAGAGACCACCCCCCACCTCGCTACAACCTCCTTTCAGGTAGTTGTAGAGCGCGATGAGGTCTCCCCTCAGCCTCCTCTTCTCCAGGCTAAACAGCCCCAGTTCCCTCAGCTGCTCCTCATAAGACTTGTTCTCTAGACCTTTCACCAGCTTCGTTGCCCTTCTCTGGACACGCTCCAGCACCTCAATGTCCTTCTCTCTGATCCAAATGGTCTCATCTCCCTGTTTCCTTTCCTTCTGCCACACGCATTTTGACCCTTGCCTTCCACTTCACCCTCTGCAGCTAATTCTTGCTGAAGCAAACATGTTCCTCTTTGGCAAGACAGCTGCATTTCAAACATTATCCTCAACTGACAGCCTCTTCTGTTCATCTAAAATTGTTTCAAAGTCAGTCACAAGTTCTTCTTTGCAAACCAGGTTACTTTGCTCTGCAAGTCTGCTGAATGACACGTGACACTGACTTGCAATTCACTCTGCTGAACTACTTGAGAAAAAAACTTGACAACCGCGTGATAAATGTCTACATAGTATGGATATACAAAGCCACTTCAGTCAATTCTTGCTCATATAAAGCCACATCTTGTACATTATACAATGCTACTTCTGTGTTCCTCTTCAGTCTTTGAATTCAATGCTATATACATGTTTTTACCTGTTATGATCCCATCTCCTCTTATGCTCCCGTGGTTCCCTTTTTTCTTTTACTATCTAGTTTCCTTATGCTTCTTACTCATCCCTTCCGAACGTTCAGATTGATACTTTGCTGCTGCTTCTGCACTAACAGTCTGCAACTATCTAGCCAACGTCCTCAGACTCACTGACTCTGTTCCTTTTTTAAATGCAGCAGTAACCCAATCTTTAATCAGCACACTGCAGCCCAATTCTGCCTGCTTTTTGCTTACTATCTCTTATCCTTTATATCCCTCCTAACCTTCTCTTCCTATCATTTTTCACTGCAACCTTCTATAGGTTTGTCCATTTTTGTAACTCTTTTGTAGTATATTTTTTATGAATAATGAGTTATAAAATTACAGTGTGCTCTACTGAGCTGTTAGAGCATGACATAGGTCGTCTTCTTTGCTACCATGAAATCTGGTTACACATTTTTGACATTTCTGTGACCAGAAGCCTTCTCATATTGATGGGTATGAAGTCAACCTTTGTCATTCCTGCATTCATTTATTGACGTATCAACCCAGCTATGGGACCTTTGAAAAGAAATGTGAGTATATAATGTTAGATATGAAGCTTTCAAAATCACAGGCAGCCCTACTGAAATATTTTCAAAGAGCGTGATTTACTTTCAAAATCTGATCTGCACGACTGGTCTCCCTCCTTCCTCTTTGACAGATTTTTACAATGACCTGTAATTTTAACATAGGCTGTTCTTACAAGTCCTTCTTTGGTAGTTTCAATGAAAAACATATTTCATGAGGCCATCAAACCTTTGCTGGATAACAGCAGAGGAATTTGTTGCAACTTCTATAAAATACTTACACCGTCTTTCCCTTGCAAGAATGTTTCTGCAATTATTTTAAATAAAGCCATATTTCCAGTGGCTTTTTTCTTCTGTTTTAAATCCCTCTTAAAAATTTCCTCACCATAAATCCACAAACTAAATGAAAGAACATTAATCCAGCCCATCCCTCCTCCCTACATCCAACCATCTCATTAAAGCTTTTGTCTCCTCTTTTATTATGACTACATACCAGCATCCTTGTGAAGTTCATATAGCCATGATGGCATACATTATGGCACCATACCTGTGAAGAGAGGAGATGATCATTTTTCCTCCCCCTGCATTCTTACTATTGACCAAGGTTATTCTCTTTATCATGTGCAGATTTTATTGAGTGATGCCAAGTGAGATGAATAGAAGCAAATAATGACAGTGCCGCAGTGATGAAATGAGAGACAGAGGTCGTCTAGGTTTTATACTGAACAAATTGAGTCACATCCACTTCTCATCCATTATTTAGGGGTGATTGGGCAGGCTTGGCTTCTATAGATTTGATAATCATTCAGATGTCCATATTAAATATGTAACATAAATTTCTCATTTGGCTGTCGATGACTTGTCACTGCAAAACAACAATGCATAAAAAGGGCTTTAATGTATGGATTCTCAGAAATATTTGACATAAATAAATATGTAAAAGGCAGATAATAAAATCTGTTTCTGTCTGCCTGCCAGCTAGCCTTCATGTCAGACTGGACAGCCCCATCTAATACTGTGATTTTATGCAGCTGTATCCTATGAATATTGGCCTGCACACTAGAGATTAAAGCACAGCAGATGTTTCTCTGCAGGCTAACAAATATATCACCCCTGATAACGAATGACAAATGTTGTTCCATATTGTGTCAGACAAAACCAGGGCTCTTGTAAAACAAGTGTTACAGCTGGAATAGGATATTTTAACACAGTTACCTAAGGAGTAGGCAAACAGACAGCCGCCTGCTCAAAAGGTAGCAGAATCCTAACCTGCAGACATGCAGGCATAGCAGCAATCAAGTGCTGGAGTTCAGGAAAAGAGGGAAAAAACCCTCCTGTTATATATTTCATATATAACATATATAACATGTATTTCTCTATATTATCATCAGATTTTTGTGTGTGATCTTGTCATGGATCATTTGTAGCTATCCAGCACTCTTCCTCAGTCATAGTGACACAGTAGAGAGTGTGATTTGGTGTGGAGAAAGGGTGTGCAATGGTAGGAGACACACAGAAAGTCATCCTGCCATAGTCCAAAGGATGAGTTTATTTGGTTTATTATCCTACAATCTCATGCTATCCCAATGGCTTCCAAAAGGCAGAAAGATGAATGTAAGCAGAGGAGGAAGGACAAAAATAGCCTGTGTGTTATGAAATATTACACTAGGCTAATTAGTGTACTGCATTGTTATTTATTACTGTTTTATTTGGGTCATTTTTCCCCCCTTGTGCATATTAGCGATACGTTAATGTCTGGTCAGCAGCATGCCTTAGCAGCATGTCTTGGCAGCATGGAGGTAATAGTAAGTTCTCCCTCTTTACCTATTTGTTAATTCAGTATCCTTTATCTGCTCCCTTGCAAAAATAAACCCTATAACCTTCATGGGAGACAAGGAGCTTGAAAACTCAGCAAGTAAGGAAGATGGTATCATATTTTGATGCTCAGAATATTTGGAAGTTTCAGCTGCTGTACTTCACGAATATATGCCATTAGCATTTTTTCCTTAGCTTTCGAGTTGTCATTTGTCCACTGAATCGAGTACTAAAATAAATATGTTTTTACTGCTGGCAGAGACAATGGAGGAAAAAAGCAATACAGCAACATGGCAACTTTCAATCACTTCCTGACTTGTTAATGAACTTTTTTTTCCCTTTTCTAACTGAGACTTTGCTTTTGAGCTACGGTGTTTTCCCCAAGCCATTTTATACAATGAGATGGTAACAGTTGTTTGTCTGATAAAGCACGTACTATTTAGAACACAGATGTTTGATTATTATTTATTTCTCTCTGAAGCCCGCTAATTCAGTCCCAAATGATCTTTTTTTTTCCTTTTGCTTAAATTTAATTTGGAATGTATGTTGTTGGTAAGTGACAGATAGTTTAATTATTAATAGGATCCTGCAATGCAATGCACCATAGTTTTAAAGTCATCTGGGGCCAAACCAACACTACTTCCTTCCTTCCTTATGCTTCTGGGATTCCTTGAAGAATGCAAAGGTAATTACAAAACTCATGACAAATCTGCATGTATTATGTCCTTTCCTCAACATTTGTGCTTGCCTATGGTTTTACGAAGTACCGTTCTTACTATGAAATGGTAATGAATCAGAAGAGACTTCTGCTATTGTTGCTTCCTTGGGAGAATGGACTATCTGGGGAGCAAGGGGAGGGGGAGAGCGGAGGAAGAGAGAAGAGGGAGGAGGGATTTGAGATGCTGAATCCTGGTGCTGTAGTACATAATACTGAGACAAAGGTGTACGCACTTGGTCCCTGTGAAGGAGTGTGACTCCATGGGATCTGGTTTCTGTCATGGCGCATAATCAGCACATGATCGAAATACGAACTAGAAAACAGAATTGAGGAAATATCAGGAAAAAACTGTCTGAGGTAGAAGCTACTGAAATAATTGACAATTTCTCCATGCTTGGCATGTAGTAAACTCTTAGAGAGGTATTTAACTGTGTTACACTTTCTAAGGTACTGAATGTCTTTCCTTAATAATTTCCTGGCAGTCAGGATATTTCATATTTCTTGAAAGTTGTGTATGAATACAAATTGGGAGGGGGGATGTGTTTGCACAGATTCTGCTTCTAGTGTATAATATGCTGCTAATATTGGAAAGTTGCAGAACTGCTCATACTGCAACCCGAGTTTAGATATGGGCCTAAACTTGGATTATGTACTTAGACATTGGAACTGAGGCTCACTCCAGATCCTAAACTGATGGATGCTTCCCAGAGCTTTCAGCAGAAGGAACAGAGATACACAGGGACTACCTTTCCAACTTCAGACTTGACTGTAAAAGCTGTGAATTTAAACAAACATTGAAGTAATTCTAAAAAAGTTTGGAAATTTGAGAAATGAAAGGTCTTACAGGACATATAGAGGTAGGCATCATTTAACTGATCTGAGATTTTAGGTGGGTGTTTGATAGGCTGCAAAGGTGAGGTGAAGGCCCACAGCTGGGGAGCGAAACATGAAAGGTGAAAGTTGCTTGGTGAACCTTTATTGACATGACCCAGATCAGATCAAAGCTAAGAGGACTATCATTAATCAGCAAATATGGTATAAAAACTTACTCAGCAGACTGAATGCTTTAACTGCTAAAACGTTAACAAACATTAACATTAAATTTTTTACTAATGTTATTGAAACCATCACTAATGTGTAAAATCCATCCTTGCAGAGAGGCAGCAATAGAGTGGTAGAAAGAAAGTGCTACCAACAACAGTTTGATTTTTAAATATTGCATCTTCTACTCCTACCAAATGGTCTAGTCATTCCACTAGCACTATTACTGCTCTGCCACTGAAATCTCTGACACAGTAACACCAAACAAATGTGCAGTAATCAAAGAAGAAAATACTAATGCAGGTGAAGTTTTGGTATCCTTCCTCTTCTTGTACATAAGAATATAAAACTCAAAGGCTATTCAAACTATATAAATAAAATTGCAAATATCTCAAAAAAATAAAATAGCTAACCTGATTTTAAAACCTAACAGAGTTACTTATTCTGATGAGCACTTGCCCTTTGGATACTTACTCAAGCTAAACCAAAACATGCCTCCTAAAGACAACACTTCTGAGAGCCTGAGTGCTTCCTAAATTGCTTTGGAAATGGGATTTACAATTCTCAGTCCCATAGGCATTTTTGAAAATTTCTCTTACAGGTCACTATTCTTTCAGAACAAAACTACTGGAAAACAATAACCAAATACTCATCAGTGAAGTTAACGAAGACTGAGAAGTAAAACTGCCATAATGTGATGAGCTTGTTGTTCAAAATATTTTTCTTTTATTTACTTATTTATTTATTATTAAACAAAGGTCAGTCATGGCAAAAAAGACAGATGTGTTGCATAATATAGCAGGTTCTTCACGCTCATGTACTTTGATACCCTCTAAATAATAATAAAAAAACCCAAATCAAAATATTACAGGAAATTTTACTGGAGAATCATAGAATCATAGAATCATAGAATCATTAAGGTTGGAAAAGACATCTAAGATCATCAAGTCCAACCGTCAATCCACCACCACCATGCCCACTAAACCATGTCCCTAAGCGCCTCATCTACACGTCTTTTAAATACCTCCAGGGATGGTGACTCAACCACTTCCCTGGGAAGCCTGTTCCAAGGCCTGACCACTCTTTCAGTGAAGAAGTTTTTCCTAATGTCCAGTCTAAACCTCCCTTGGTGCAACTTGAGGCCATTTCCTCTCATCCTATCGCTTGTTACTTGGGAGAAGAGACCAACCCCCACCTCGCTACAACCTCCTTTCAGGTAGTTGTAGAGCGCGATGAGGTCTTCCCTCAGCCTCCTCTTCTCCAGGCTAAACAGCCCCAGTTCCCTCAGCTGCTCCTCAGAAGACTTGTTCTCTAGACCCTTCACCAGCTTCGTTGCCCTTCTCTGGACACGCTCCAGCACCTCAATGTCCTTCTTGTAGTGAGGGGCCCAAAACTGAACACAGTATTCAAGGTGCGGCCTCACCAGTGGCGAGTACAGGGGCACGAGCACCTCCCTCCTCCTGCTGGCCACACTATTTCTGATACAGGCCAGGATGCCATTGGCCTTCTTTTGTGAAAGATCACAAAACATGATATCAGTTAAAACACAAGGGTAGTTGTAGATCAAGGTACATATATGGCTGAATGAAACTATTCAAAATAACTTCTAACTTGAAAATTAATACTGATTTAAGCTTTAAATCTATTTAAGATAAGAAATAATAACATTCCAGTTACCAATAAACATGCCTATCTGACCATAAGAGCCTAATTCATAACTGGGAAACTGGGGAGAGCAAAGAGGAAAGTGCAAAACTGAAAAAAAAAAAAAAAAAAGAGAAAAACAACAACAAAACCCCCAGAACAACAAAGCAACAACAACCCCCTCCCCCCCAATCTTTAAATTATTTCTAAATCTCTTAACAATTATTTCAAAATCCCATGGCTTTGCATCTTACTGCACTACACCCTGAGATTCTACTTTGCAGTTTCAGTGTTTTACTGTGAGAACAAATGAACTCAAAACTCAGATCAGACAAAACTATTGAGTTGATTCCTGGGAGAAATCACACAAAATCACAGGTTTCCAAATGTAAGCAAGAGCTGAGAGTTCTTTCTGAGACCCTTGGCTCTCTTTTATGTTTTGCCATTCTTCTACAGAGTTTCTAATATCTGTATTTCTTGGGAATTGGCCCAGGGGAGAACAACCCCCAAAACCAACAAACCAAAAAACTGTAAAACTGGCTGCATCTCCTATCAAGAAGCAGCCCAAGTTCCCATTTCCAATCAGTGGTACAAATTCCCTTGACTGCTCCGGGGCTTTGACCCTCTCTTTTCGCAACGGATTGTTTCACAGGAGTGGAAGGGATAGCGGTCTGTCTATCCAACGCCTCAGCAAAGGGCACCGGGCGTTGATGCTCCCACTACACAGCCCTTTCTCTTCAGCATGCTTCTGCCTTGAGGCTCTCGCCTGGGATTGCTCCCTTTCTGCTTAGAACATAATCAGCGGAAAGGTAGGTACATTGCTATCAGTCTCCAGCAATATCATGCTCCCGGAAGGTCTGACTTCATTTGTAGGAGCTTCTTTGCAATGAAGCAATTTTTCTGCCTTGAAAGAAAACCTTGTATGCGCTATTCAGTTGGGAGGGAGCCCAAAGATAAAAATTTGTGTTGGATGGGGCCAAATTCTTTCCTATTATATAGTAAAGGCTGTCCCACCCTCCTGAATTTAATACAAATGCACAGCATATTTGCTACCGTGTGAGAGATGAATAATTATGATTACTACTAAAAACCACATTAAACCATAGGGAATTCTGTGTAGAAAACAGAGGAAAGTGGCTGAGCTTCATTTTGGAATATTTACTTGTGCCCAAAGGCTGCAATTGGAATGATGAGAACTGGAAATTTATAATTCCTAATGAAGACTTCAGATGTTCTTTTTTAGCTCAAAAGCTGCTTCAACATGATGATACCTGTAAGACAAGCCTTCCCCTTCACCCCCAAGTATCGTCTATAACTTTTATGAATGCAGAGCTTTATCCTCTAGCTATAATTAACCTAGATGCTTGGACACCTGGTAAAAGCTCTTCACTGCAGTGACAAAATTTATATACAGGTTAAAAAAGAAAAAACTCTTGGCTGAGAATGCTTTTTTCTTCGTAAGGCACAAACCAGGACTGGTAGGAAAGAAGAGCCACTCAGCAGCAATTACATTAGATTCTCTGAAACGGAAACAATTAACAATCAAACACATGCTAAACTGGAGTGATACAGGCATTTTTTCCTCTAAAAATAAAGAAAAATAGTGGTAATGATAAATATGCTTGTGTTTTGCCTCTGACAAATACTTATTTTTTAATAGTGATCACTTTTTTTTGAGAGAAACAGCAGTGACTGTTCTGCTTTCATGATTAAGATTATTATATATGGCCCTTTATATCTTCTGATTAAGTACATGACTTCCCTTATAACAGGAGACACCGTTCTCTCAATTCCTTTGGGGTGACAGTAAAATTTACACACAATAAGTTTCAAAGGATGTTCCTTATGTGTTTCTATGAGTTGGAAAATTCATAAAAGTCCTTCTGAACTAACGTCAGAGACACTGTCATTGGGCTCTCATATTTCAACATGGGATGTTTTAAATGCACTAATTACATTTGGACCATTTTCAGTAAGACCAACACTGTCTGGATACACAAAGTTTACCATGAATGGATATCCTGACCTTAGGCATGACTTCTGGACGTGTTGGACATACCATGCTCAGGCTGTTGAGATAATCTGGATATTCATGGTGACCTCTGGTCTAGAATTTGCCGCCAGCAACCCAACAACTGCTAAAACTAAGCTGTTAGAAGTCCATAAATCAATAAAATTCTCTTTTTCTACCCAGATAAAATTCATGTTGGGAAACAGGACAAGTTGAGGAATTCCTGACTTTGGTAGCTGTAGTCAGTAGGAAGCATAGTGCCACAGCAGCACTCACCTTTCTAAAATCCACCCGGCTGCATGGCTGGGACAGCGTGCTGCTGTTTAGCACCCAGCCCTCTCTGGGCTGGCTGCCTCCAGGGAGGCAGGTGATTTTTATTTGAACAGCCACTGTGTGCATGTAACTGATTGCTGCAGCTACAAAAATTGTTAAAGCAGTTATCCACCACCTTGGGTAGATACACTAGGCCAAGTGCAGACTCAGTCTCAATGGACATTGGGCCATTTACTTCAATAATGATGACTTTGAGGTTATTGTTGGTACTATAATTATCAGAGGAATTATATTATTACAGAACTCATGTCTTAATCAGAATTTAGCCGATAATCTGTAGGATGTTTTTCTGAGAATGGTTCAAGTCAAGTCAATATCAAGCATCTTTGTGTTTTTATACTCATCCTGAAGAAATATAACCAAAATGAAAGCAGAAAGGTGTAAAACCTAAGTACACAGAGGCATCATTGCATTCATTGCAGAGAAATGCACTGATTCTAAGGGACTGAACATGACCATGCAAACCATATTAGGGAAATTGTTAGTGCAATAAAATAAACTTTTTGTTCCTATTAGAGATCAAAATGGCTATTGAAAGACTTTGAAAACAGCATCTGAGACAAGACTTGTTCTTGTCTACGAAGGGGTGAACAAAACTCCTAATGCTTAAAATGAATAAATATGAATGTCAACTAGTTAACAATAAACAGTTAAAAACAAAACCAAAAAAAAAAGACCCAAAACAAACCTTACAGTCATATCACTTCCTCCAGCTGGAAAGAAATCAACACAAACACTGCTCTTTTGTCGCACTGTCTAAATGTAACTGATGTATAGTAAACAAAACTGAATTTAGCCAAAGATGAGAAAAAACAAATTCACACACAAACTCTGGAAATTTGTACGGAGCTCATATTCAACCTTTTATGTTCCGCTGCTTAGCATCCCTCTTCTCCTACCCCAACCAATTAAGACGGACACTATATTTCTCCCCTCCTTTTTCGGTCAAAGAATCTTGGCACAACCAGCACAAACAAACTTTGCTAACAGCTTTAAACTTGGAAGGCCCGCTTTTTAAATATTTGCCGCTACATAATTGAAACAGCTGTTTTAATGAGATACCTACTGTCATCATTTTACCCTGGCTGAGCTGGGTGACAACAAAGCAGTAATAACGAATTCAATAATAATTAACTTGGGTCATCTGCTCATCTGTCATGGCTCATCAGCTTTAGGGAGAAAAATCCCAGTGAACTTCTCTCTTTTGTGAGCTTTCCAAAACTCTGCAATAAAATGCTTAGAGAGGACTCTAGGTAGCCCTTCAAAAGTTCTAAGCAAACTGGTAAGTAGGTTAATTAAATTTTATGCATGTTTAAATGCTAATGATTACATTCCTAACATTACAGTGTAATCTGTTATGGAATGATGTCATGCAAGCAGTGGTTTTTAGTGCCTAACACATTTCCATCCTGATGTGGAGTAGCTCTGGATCATTTATCGGAGGGCAGGAAGTTGACAGTGGTGTTTCGGAGCCAGGTTTTACATTTAGATCCTCTCCCTGTCTGTTGAATGTTAAGCAGGGGAGTTACAGAAAGCCACTGATTTTATGCCTACTGCCGCATCACAGAGGGTGATCCAACACACCCATGGCGAGTTTTCTTAGCTGCACAATAAATAAGTAAATATAATAGCAATTCTGGGGAAATCAATAAGGATGGCATTCCTCCCAAATTACTCTCTCCCCAAAAGAAAAAATATTTTGGGACTCACCCCGAGGTAGGTTCTTTTCATGATTTTTTTTTTTTCCCTTTTCCACAAAGATGAAAAGATTTTTTCAGGGATTAAAAAGAAAAAATTATTCCCTGAGAAATCAAAGGTATAGGTGTGGGGTTTTTTTTGTAAAATGATTTAGAGTGTAAGATATGAATATCTGATGTCTTTGAACATGGATTTTTTTTTCCTTTTGCATGAGGGAAAAAAGATGGCTCTTGCTGCTATGACAAGTCTTTTTTTTTAACTTAATTTGGATCAATTTATGAATTTTTATTAAAAAAAAAGTCATGGGATAGCTGCTGCAAGTTTCTGAGCTCCTTTTGCCATTTTGCTTTCAGTGAAACATGACTATTTTTATCATTTAGGAGGTAGGTGGTGGTTGGTTCATAGATAACCCCTACCTATATAATAAAAATTTTTAAAATAATTTAAAAAAAAATACCCTTCAAAAATTTCAAATGGCACCAGCATATTTGTTGTCATGTTCAGTAATACTATGACCAATTCAATTTTGGAGAGAGGGTTGTTCTGTGCACTAATTTAAAAAGCAGCAGTAACAGACGTCAGGTATAACATCAGAATCCCTCCAACACGCTGGCTGAAATCTCAGAAAGACTTTCACTTGTGCAATATAACAGTCAAGGTGAATTAACAGGTTGTTATTACAGAAATCACCACCACATATGTCATCTAATTAGAGATCTAAAATTTCCAAAACCTCTGAATTCGTGAGAAAGAGCCTTCTGTTCTCACCTCACTCTCTGGACATTTTGGTAAAACCTGACATAGTTGAATTTTTTTTGCTGCTGAAAACTAAACTTACTCGCTTCTCAAGAATAACAATGTATAATGCATCATTTAGTTACTATATGAAAAATATTGCTAGGTATAATTATTAAATAAATAAGAGCAAGTTATTTATTTCTGAATAATGGGAAATAAATCTTCTAGAGGAAGAAGACGGTTTGACAAAGGACTAGGAAATGCTCTCTTGCTTGTATATATTCTTCTAAAATAAATGCGGGGGAGAATAAATTTTGAAATCAGACAATATGGATACTTTGTTTCGTAAATAAGAAACAGGGTTATATCTGTACTGCTTAGGTAAGGCACGTAAATAGACAGAAAGCATTATATTGCATTAGCAGACATGATGCATATTTCCAGAACAAAGACTTTGAAACTGGACATGATGTCTCGATAGATTGGTGTACATTCCATACAGGTAAACAAAAAAAATGCTGTGGGTGACAAGCAGTAAATTTGATTTTTTATTAAAAGCCTGACAGTATATGTTTTGAAATAAAATAATTTCATTTTCAAATATTAGTTGACTACAAAAAGCACTTTGAAGAATTGCAGTGCAAAATTAATAATGTAAATTTAAACTTTTTGCTAAAAATATTTCATCATGTATTTTAAGCAAAGTATTCACATAAAAAAAAAATCTTTTTGTTTTACATTTTTTCCCATATTCGTTCAGGGGGTCACAGCACCATGGGAGAGTTGAAGAGAAAGAAAATTCGTTCTGTTTTTTCAGGATTACACATATGTAGATGAGAATATATAGTAAATTTTGGCACCCATGGGATCAAATCCTGCAGTTTTCTCAGCCATTTTTAAAAATCTCTTTTTGGGCAGAGTAAGTATTTTGCATAAAGTAAAGCCTGTTGAAAAATGTTGATTAGTTTCATACATTTTGTGAGAATTCATCAGTTTCAATGAAAACTTTTTCAGTTAAAAAAAGTTCTATCTGTGCTGGAAAGGAAGGTGTTCAATGGGTGAAAGTACACACCAGAGCAATGAGCCTGCTCTACTCAGTTTCTCCTGTTATGAACAGTTTGTGTAAGTAATTAAATATTCATGGGGTGGAAGAAAGAGCAACTCAGAAGTTCTTTGTGTAGCATATTCCTTGAGGACTCATGGGTCTTAGTCCTCATTCTAAATCTAAGGCAACCACTCCATAGCTAAGGGTTTTCAACAAATGTCCTAGCTATATTGTATCTTTCTCTTCTGTCCCAAATTAATTTCAGAATGAAACATAAATGTTTCAGTTTCAAGTTTCTCTGAAGCAGATGCTAATTTTTTTTTATATTGAATATGTAAAAACTGATGCACAGCTGACAGTTAATCAGTTGAATGGCTATAATCACATAAGGAGTCAGCAAAAATCCAGGAAAAGAAACACGTCATCCAGGAGAGCTGCTAGCTTCTGGAAACATGTTTACCAATTCAATAGAGATGCAATATACATTACTAATTGAGTACCAACAGACCCACAATTTTCTACAGATAACAAATGACTCTGGCATGCTTCTGCACTAGCTGGTCAGGAGGTGGGCTTTGCTTTAGGGGAGACAGACTGCTTTACGTGTCGTTTCAGACAAAACAAGGAATATTAAGTTCTCCTGACTGAGAGATGGGTGTGGGTCAGAGGCCGGAGGAGGGACCACCCTGGGGGACATCAGGAGCAGGCAGCTGAACTAAAGAGTTACAAACCATGTTGTGGAGCCTGACTGAATTCTGGGTTCCATAGGAAACTAAAACTCAAGACAAACTCAGACCAAACTAAAATGGCTGGATTTAGAAGTGGGAAAACCACTGCTTCAACAAACAGTTTGTATGACTCAAAATCAGTGTACTTCACAGAGTTCTGCTGACATTTTTCAACCAGTGGTGTTATTTGCACTCTTTGTTTTGTTTTTGGTAGCTTGTGGTTTTTACTGTATTATGCCAGAGACAAGAGAATAAATAAGACCTAGATATACTACTGCAGTATGCTGTTATTTTTAGCCTCTCTTGTGTGTGGCCACCATATGAGCAAACAGACCCTAGGAATCAGGACTAACAAATGGAAACCAGAACTAGCTCTCTTCCCCCATCTCTTTTTCAGTCCCCTTCCTTTCATCTAAACAAATTCAATGGTCCGTATTCATCCCTGATTCATTGGGGTTCATTGCCAGAGTCCTCAGTCCAACCTAATGGTTTATGGTGTTAAAAGTTTTATAACTCTTGGGGGAGGGTTTGAAAACTCTATTAAACCTAACCTGCTGCCTGGAGTATTCCCAGAAAAATGGCATATGGGAAACTCTCATGTGGATAGTTGAATCCTATCAAAGATGTTACAGTTTTACATATATCCATTTTTGAGTATAATTTTGACACAAAAGGCCAAGTCTTCCCTCATACAAAGCGTACTCTTGAATAGAATTTTAGGAAGAAACAAACAAACCAAAAAATAATCAACCTTGCCACCTCCCAATAACGTCTTTCTTTTTTTCATTGTCTAAAGAATTGGTGTTATACCTCATTTATCAAAAAAATATGCCTAGGTGACTTTTGTCAAGGAATATTCACACTTATAACAGTAGGCTTGCTGACATTCATAAAGTTACTCCGGTGCAGAAGCAGTTCCATGTAGATGAACATGGATAGGGTATAACCTGGGAATCACATTGCTAAGATTATTTCTAGTTTTAGTAATATTATAAAATGAAATCAAACATCTATATACAAGCAATATAAAACAACAGATATTTGATGAAAAATTAAGGATATATCAGATAAAGTGTTTGTAATAATTATTACCATGAAGATTCTTGTTCTTACATTGCATATATTTTATTTCTGTTATTCTTTTGCGTGACATACTGTGCTCTGAGAAGGATCTTCTCTCTATGCAGCAAGAGGAAGAAGAGTTATTATTGTTACGGAAGACGTGGATGTGTATTGATGAGCTAAAGACTGGCAACAACTACCCACCTTGCACAGCAGCAAGTACTTATAAAGATCACACTAGGAAAGAAAAACATTGGTTTTTCTAAATATGAAATAGAAGGCTCTGACTGGATATAATATTCCCACTGGTATTCTAAAGGAAGACAGTCATGTTCTATACTTGTTCTGTACATAATGTCTTCAGCTACTACTGTGCAGGTAGTGCACATCTTCCCTTCTTGTAATACAGCAGCAACTGCAGGAATTTTAACTAGGCTGTGGAAAGAATAAACAAACAAACAAATAAATAAAATTATGCCTGTAGTTATACAGGTGTAATTTCCTATGTCCAAATTTAAGGCATTTCTCGTGTGGAAACATTTGATCAGGTAGTGCTTGAACTAAATACATGCCATTTTTCATGGCTTCTGCATAGCTTCCATGCGGATGCTGGGGGCAGCTCACATTTAAACAGCTCAGAGCATGAAGACAGCACCGCACAGAAACACCTCGTTCATGTTAAAAACTAACTCATTTCTTGAGAGCTCACAATTTCCCTTGTTATTCCAAAGGGTGCAGGATTCATTTCTATAAGTCTAGTGGCATAAGTCAATCTGTTTCTTACTGTATTTAGTCATCCCTAAAACCCACACTCTTCTGCTCAAATTTTGCATTCCTCTCCAGATATCCAAGAGAAATTTTGGCAAATCTTGAACTATTTTCAATCTGATGAAGGAAGAGCTTCGCAAGTTACAGAGTCTCACTTTTATTCTCAAACATTCTTTCAGACTTTTCTAAACTACAGAAACTGTAGGGGTGTTTCTTTGAGAATAGGTTTAGTTCTGTGTACAGATACAGGTAGTCAACAAGCCCGGTATGGCACGTACTCCTCATGCAGAAGCCAAGAGTCAGTGGGGCTGTAAAGTGCTATAAGCCTGTGAAGAGCCAGGTTCCTCTGCTTCATCTCATTATCACAGCCTCTGGCTCTTACTAAAAGTTTTCTTTATGATTTCTAAAGACCAGAAAGAATTTCCTATCCAATATCCATACACAGAGTTATTTTATGTATAAAGGATAAAATGCAAAGCACAGTGAAATTAATGTGAAACTTTGCTGTTCGATCAGCAGCAATGCCTGGGTGGGCAACGTGTGAAAGTATGTTCAAGTACCAGGCATAATTTCCCTTTCCCCAGTATACTGAATGCATGAACAATGGGACTCCTACTCTGAAATGAACAAAAGATCAATTTGCAACACAAGTTTTCCAGTTCCTAGGCTTTATGCTAAAAAATTTATTTTATTTTCAAAATAGGAAATTCTGTATTTGTGAAGTTGGGCAAGACATTTTCAAACTTGGAAATTGACTCTGCACCATTTTAAATATCAAAACTTCTACATTTCATTTACATTTTATTATCTTATGTCACATAGATTTTGTTATTTTGTCACATCTATGTCACAATAAAATATGCCATGAATACTGTTTTTTTTTTTAATTGAAAATCATAAGGACAGTTGATGTATTTGTGAAGTTGGGCAAGACATTTTCAAACTTGGAAATTGACTCTGCACCATTTTAAATATCAAAACTTCTACATTTCATTTACATTTTATTATCTTATGTCACATAGATTTTGTTATTTTGTCACATCTATGTCACAATAAAATATGCCATGAATACTGTTTTTTTTTTTAATTGAAAATCATAAGGACAGTTGACACACAATACT